>NC_090766.1:34501877-34509377 GCF_036898095.1 Palaemon carinicauda | reverse complement strand
GTGAATGAACTGTGAATATAAAAAAATATCCTGATAACACTATCAGAAAGACACGATGTGAGAGAGAGAGAGAGAGAGAGAGAGAGAGAGGAGAGAGAGAGAGAGAGAGAGAGAGAGAGTTGGTATTGCTTGAGATAGACTTGTCTGCATTGCGTGTGGTAATAAGCTATTATTTAAAGTTTTTGAGAGAGAGAGAGAGAGAGAGGAGAGAGAGAGAGAGAGAGAGAGAGAGAGAGAGAGAGAGAGAGAGAGATAGACTTGTCTTTGCATTACGTGTGGTAATAAGCTATTATTTAAACTTTTTGAGAGAGAGAGAGAGAGAGAGAGAGAGAGAGAGAGAGAGAGAGACAGAGAGGAGAGAGAGAGAGAGAGAGAGGAGAGAGAGAGAGAGAGAGAGAGAGAGAGAGAGAGGTGAGAGAGAGAGAGAGGTAGCTATTCCCGAGACAGACTTGTCTTTGCATTACGTGTGGTAATAAGCTATTGTTTAAAGTTTTTTGAGAGAGAGAGAGAGAGAGAGGGAGAGAGAGAGAGGAGAGAGAGATGGAGAGAGAGTGAGAGGAGAGAGAGAGAGAGTGAGAGAGAGAGGAGAGAGAATAATGCTTGAAATAAATTTGTCGTTGCATTGAGTGTTTTTATAAACTATTGTATATAGTTTTATTTAAGGAAGTGGAATTTTCAGAATAAAACGTGAAAAAAACATTGAGTTTGAAGAGAGGAGAAAACAGGTAAAACTTGAAAAGAAAAACATAAGCTTGAAGAAAGGAACAGAAGAATAAAAATAAAAAAATAAGTAGAAAGAGCAATCAAAGATTTCAGGTCCCCGCTTATGAATATTGTCAAAATTTGATTAAACTCTGCGGACCAAGCTTTCCCTCTTTCATATTGAAAGTGAATGAATCTACTACATGATAAAAATCCTGGATCCAGAAAACAGCCAAAATCTAATCACTCTAAGTTACCCCATTTCTGACATACCCTGAAATTTTCATCGAAACTCATAACTATTTTTGAATTAGGCTGGTGACAAACGAACAAACAAACAAACAGATGAAAACATAACCTCCTTGGCTGAGATAGCAATTAATCAAGGTTTGAAACTTCATGAGACACAAATGTAGATCCGGGCTAATGGCACTTTAGAAAGGTTGGACTTGATTCACTCTCCTTGAGAATGGATGAAGTTTGTTACCAAAACTTCGGATGACCTGAGGTTGGGGGGAGGGGGTTATCAGAGCAATAAAATAAGAGTAGGAAACAAATTCCAAGAATGGGGTTGAATGGAACACAAAGGTGATCATTAGAATTACGGAAAAAGTCAGGTAGTATACCTTATGACAATCATAAAAAATAGAGAAATAAAAATGCATTAGCGACAGGATGCACATAAAGTCACAATAGACGCGTTGGAAAGACATTGTCGTCCCTGCCTGGCGATCTTTCGGGCTGGGGGTTCGAGTCCCGCTCAAGCTCGATAGTTTCTTGTATTGTCTGAAACCTCACCATCCTTGTGAGCTAAGGATGGTGCATTGGGAGAGCCTATACGCCTACCTGCTGAGTCATCACGAGCCATTGCCTGGCCCTCCCTGGTCATAGCTTAAGTGGAGAGGGGGCCTGGGCGCTGATCATATGTATTATGGTCAGTCTCTAGAGCACTGTCCTGCTAGCTAGGGCATTGTCACTGCCATTCATGAGTGGCCTTTATAGATACAAAGAAGGTGTTGCAGAATGATGTAGTGTAGAGACTGTGCACATATAATTAGTGACCAGTCCCTCCCCATCCCTGGCTAAGAGGGATAGTAAGATCATGCAGACGGTGAGAATTTATAAAGGCTCAAGAGGCACTGAAACGCAGGACTGCGGGTACTAATTAGGTTGATATAAAAATAAAAAAAGATGTGCAAAGAACATATATACTTAGTTAATAAAAAACAGAGAACCAGAAAATTTCATAACATGAAAAGGATCAATCTAACATGAGATCAGCATCATTCACAATACCAAATGCATGTCAAGAGGAAAGGCAGCAGGATCCTTGCAGAAAGTTTGAATGAGACGATGTATAATTTGGAATGAATGGAACTGTTAGGAACTGGTGACATTCTGTATTTATTGATTAGTAAGTTTTAAAAAGGTGAAAAAAGCAGGCCTTCGAAGTAGTCAGGAGATGAGAATACTGATTATGATGCTTCTAGGTTTGGTCATGTAGAGAGAAGGAAATACTAATTTGTGTAAAGTCATTCTTTTGATGGGGAATAATACACACACACACATATACTGTATATATATATATATATATATATATATATATATATATATATATATATATATATGCATGCATATATATCCATATTTATATACAAATATACATATATACATATGATAAATCTTTGTACATTTAAACGTGTTTTTCATATTCAAAATAAGCCATATAAATTTTTGATACATTAATGTCTGGATTCTCTTAAGGACCTCGGGATCAGATCCCCAGGCGAAATCACACAAAGACAAGAGCTTGTGACCGTCCGGGAATCGAACCCTGGTCCGGCAAGCTTGTATAGACAGTGACTACCACTTGGCCAAGTGGTTTAGTCACTGTCTATATAGCTTGCCGGACTAGGGTTCGATTCCCGGACGGTCACAAGCTCTTGTCTACATGTGATTTCGCCTGGGGCTATGATCCCGAGGTCCTTAAGAGAATCCAGACATTAATGTATCAAAAATTTATATGACTTATTTGAATATATACATATACACACATACATACATACATACACACACACATATATATATATATATACATACTATATATATATATATATATATATATATATATATATATATATATATATATATATATATATATATATATATATATATACAGTATATATATACTCACTATATATAACGAAAAAGTGTTGCAGTGCATAATAAAAAAAATTCCGTACATAATCAACGCATTTTAATACATGATGAAAAAGTTTCAGCACATAACTAACGTACTTCACTGCATAATGAAAGTGTTTTATTACATAACAGCAGGTTCTCAGTACATATCGAAGGCATTACAGTACATAACGTACGTGTTTAAGTACGTGACAAAAAGTTCTCGGTATATACCGGTCGAGTACTTTAACATAGTTTCAAACAAGCGGAAAATTACACAAATCGTAAAATTAGTTGAAACCGCATCTGTCAACATTGGGAGACCACTGAATGAGACACTTCTTAATGAAATGAAACATGCATAAACCAACAAAATATTCCAGTTATTAACACAGTAGAAGTCCCAGCTGATTAAAGACTCGAATGATCTATTCATGATATATGAGCCGTGGTGTTATTACCCGCTTTGATAACATTACTTCATTGGTGTTCATGGCGTTAAACTTTAGGGTGTAGTGTTTGTTGCTGGGTACGTTAATAACCGTGCTATTAAAGCTTAATATGCTTTTCATTAAACGCTTGCTTTGTTATAGTTTTGGAACATTAGTAAAGACGTGAAGTGTTTAATTATTCCACCTTAATTTCATAAGTTTTAATAAAATTTCAATAATGAATGAGTTATTTTATATAAATTTCGTTACTTTCATTATGTTCTATAAATATTTATTTTAATTTTATAATATTTGATGTGTAGAGTGAGTTTATATATATATATATATATATTATATATATATATATATATATATATATATATATATATATATATATATATATATATATTTAAATATATATATATATATATATATATATATATATATATATATATATACATATATATATATATATATATATATATATATATACATATATATATATATATATACATATATATATACAGAGAGAGAGAGAGAGAGAGAGAGAGAGAGAGAGAGAGAGAGAGAGAGAGAGAGATTTGGATTACAACGAGAACATAATAAGACATTTCTTTTTTCGCTTATGTATGTATGTGTATATATATATATTTTTATATATATATTATATATATATATATATATATATATATATATATACTGTATATATGTGTGTGTGTGGTTACATTACAACGAGAGAATACTCATTTCTTGCGTAAACTTTTCTAACCACAGTCTCCTGCACAATTCCCAAGCTGTGGGATGGATCGTATAACCCTTTCTTACATAACCGACCGAACAAACAAACACACAAACAAACAACTTCCCTGGACTCTAGGTCATTTCCATGAGTCATTCAACGAGTATTTAACAACAGACTCATCTATTGACAACTCGTGTTATGGAAACTCGTGTGGAAATCTTAAACAATAGCGCAAGTTCGGCTATTGTTACCCGGACCGGGTCACGTCTCGCTATTATTGACAAAAGTCCGCCCGGATTCTGGGCTATGTTGGGACGATCGGAATAATGCTGATGAAGAAAAGAATAGTGATAATGTTGGTCATGGTATTTACATTGGTGATTGTAGTACTCATGTTTACAAATATTCATAAAATATTTTATTTTAATTGTTCACTACTTCTCGTGTAGTTTCTTTATTTCCTTTCCTCAATGGGCTATTTTTACCGGTTGGAGTCTTTGTGGTGATAGAATCCTACTATTAATAATAATAATAATAATAATAATAATAATAATAATAATAATAATAATCAACATCTCCTACGCCTATTGACGCGAAGTGTCTCAATAATAATAATAATAATAATAATAATAATAATAATAATAACGTTTTTATAGCATTGATCTAATTCTGCAATTAATAGTAATAATGTTTGCCCGTCATTATCCTATCATATTTAAAAGACTAAAATTATGAATAAAACCAGGTACATTATAAAGCCAAATTGATAACATAATGATGTGAGAGAGAGAGAGAGAGAGAGAGGAGAGAGAGAGATGAGAGAGGAGAGAGAGAGAGATGGGAGAGAGAGAGAGAGAGAGAGAGAGAGAGAGAGAGATAATTCAATATTCCACGACTAAGTTCCGTGGTAAAAAGTTCGTGTTAATCATGTTCTCTGATTTCCCCAGGGATATAGATATTATGCAATAAGTCCTACAATCAAGCCATGTCCATTCCGCCACCTACATTTGGATAGCAGAAACGCCTTCTCCTTTCAACTTTGCTTCAGTTTAATCTACCACAACGAAATTTCTGACAGCTGTAATCGATTAAATATTCAATTTACTTATGCAGCTCTTCTAGGAGGACACTCCAAAATCAAACCATTGCTCTCTAGTCTTGGGTAGTGCCATAGCCTCTGTACCATGGCCTTCCCCTGTCTTGGGTTAGAGTTCTCTTGCTTGAGGGTACACTCCGGCACATTTTTCTGTATAATCTCTCTTCCTCTTGCCTTGTTAAAGTTTTTATTGATTATATAGGAATTATTTACTTTGGTGTTGTTACTGTTCTTAAAATATTTTATTTTTCCTTGTTTCCTTTCCTCACTGGGCTATTTTCCCTATTGGGTCCCCTTGGCTTATAGAATCCTGCTTTTCCAACTAGGGTTGTAGTTTAGCAAGAAATAATGATAATAATAATTATGCGCAATTTGATATACATATGCTTACGTCCTAATCTTTCGTCTCACAGAAACTATTTAAGTCACGCATGGAGCCAGTATGTAAAAACCTTCCATAGTTTCAGTTTATCTCAATTAAATCTCTTTTAAGATTAGTTACATTTAGGGTTTAAAGGTATAAGGCCACTTATGAATGGCAGAAGCAAGGGACAGTGACATTACCCTATCAAGCAGTACAATGCCCTAGATAATAACCATATAACATATGATCAGCGCCCAAGCCCACTCTCCACCCAAGCTAGGACCAAGTAGGGCCAGGCAATGGCTGCTGATGACTCAGCAGATAGACATATAGGCTCCCCCAAACCCCCTATCTTTGGCTTACAAGGATGGTGAGGTTGCAGCGACCTGGGGGATCTTAACGAATCTCAGCGGGACTCGAACCCCTGTCTGACAATCAACAATCACGGATACTAATACCAGGCCACCACAACCCTAATTTAACCATTAACCATGATCTGTTTACCTTCAACCTACCACAGGATCTGCTCATTCAAACAATTTCCATGACCAGTTCAATTACAACCCTGGGCAAGACTATTTTAACCCTTTTACCCCCAGGTTATTTGGAAATTTCCAACCCTTAACCCCCATGGGTTATTTTTGTTCAAGCACATTTTGCATTATATATATTTTTTAAATTGCTCTAAGAGCCTTAATTTTCGTCATAGAGAGGTCAGGCCGGTCTCATTCTCTTGGAAAATGCCTGAAGTTTCTCAAAAAAATTATCAAAATTATGAAAAAATAATTTTAAATAGCAGTCCTTTGCAAGGACGTACCGATACGTCCACGGGGGTAAAGGGATGAGTTTTGTGAAACGTACCAGTAGATAAAGAAGTAATTTTTTCATTGAATTAACATATAGTTATTTTTTATTGACAAAAGTATACAATAATTAGTACAAATTTGTTCACAACGTGACATAATACCAAATATAAAATACACAAAGTAAACAAAAATCTCTTTTTCTCCAAGTACATGGCCTATACAGAAAAAAAAATATTTAGTAACAATAAAAATACAATATCAATAACAAATAACATAATACTATATTATACAAATAAACGATAAAGGAACTTACTATAGGGAAAAAAAGTAGTTATATAACTATTCAAAATGAAGTCCTAATGCAAAATAATATTTGATAAAAAAAAGAAAAAAGTTTATTGTAAGTTAACTGTATGTTTTATCTTCTCACAGAATCGTTTTCATATAAACCTTACAAAATATCAATAAAACAAAACCTGATAAAAGATCAGGTTCACTTAAACCTCATACAAGATCTATTTAAACCTCATGCAGGTTCAGATTCACTTAAACCTCATAGAGGATCAGTTTAACTTGAACCTCACACAGGATCCATTTAAACCTCATACAGGATAGGTTTCACTTAAACTCACACAGGATCTATCAGTTTATCTTAAACCTCAAGCAGGATCCATTCAAACCTCATACAGGATCATTTTCACTTAAAACGTCACACAGGATCTATTTGAACCTTATACGAGATCGGTTTCTCTTAAACCTCAAACAGATCCATTTAAAATTTCATGAAAGATCAGTTTCACTTAAACCTCACATAGGATCTATATAAACCTCATACAGTATCAGGATCAGTTTTAACTTCAAACTTTCAACTGGGCTCCACAAGGCACTAGAAGAGTTGGAAGACCCAGGCCTACATGGCTGAGGACTATGAAGCGTGAAGTAGGAGATGATGAATGGAGAAGTATTGATTCAAAAGCGAAATCTAACCGGGGCCCTTTGCGTCAGTAGGCGTAGGAGGAGATGATGATGAATCAGTTAACGAACAAGATCTGTTGATTAGCTTAATTTATTGCATATTTCTCAAACTTTGGAGACTATAAAAAGTTTTCCAATTGTGGTGGTCTATGTGGTAACGTCCCTGACTGGTGATCACCAGACTGGGGTTCAAGTCCCGCTCA
>NC_090766.1:34489377-34491877 GCF_036898095.1 Palaemon carinicauda | reverse complement strand
CAGAACAATGTGCTCCGAAACAGCCAGAATAAGAAGATAAAAGATAAAATAATTTCAATAAGAATGAAGAAATAAAGATAATTACATAAGGAGGGTTGTGGTAGCCTATAAGAAACGTCCCTGTCTTTCTATCTGTTGGACGGGAGTTCGACACCCGCTCAAGCCCAATGGTTTCTAGTAGTGTCTACACCCTGATCATCCCTGTGAGCTACGTTTGAGCAGGTTTGAGGAAGCTACTGAATCTAACTGCTGAGTTATCAGCAGGCATTGCCTGGCTCTCCCTGGTCCTAAGAGGGAGCTTTGGCACTGATCATGTGCATATGGTCAATCTCTAGGGCATAGTCCCACATCTCAGATATAAATTAGAGGCTTTGAAAACCTCTAAATGGAATAAAACCAAACTGTTCAGTTGGCCACCCCGTGGCATGAAATTGTTCCCGGGTGAACTTTCAACGAAGATAAACAAATCAAGATTTAATATTGCATCATTTCAGTATATTTACTTTTTAAAGGTTTTAATGGCCACTCATGAATGGCAGAGGCAAAGGACAGTGACATTGCCCTAGCAAGCAGGACAATTCCCTAGAGACTGACCATATATCATATGATCAGCGCCCAAGCCCCCTCTCCACCCAAGCTCGGACCAGGGAGGACCAGGCAATGGCTACTGATGACTCAGCATTTAGACCTATACGCTCCCACAAACACCCACTCCTTAGCTCACGAGGATGGTAAGGGTGCAGACACTAAAGGAACCGATGAGTCTGATCGGGACTCGGACCCCCGTCTGGCGATCTCCAGGCAGAGACGTTACCAATCAGTCCACAGCAAAGCATTTTCTGGCTGTCCAACATCAACCACATTGCGACGACTGTTTGGTACCATTGACAATGAGGCCTTTGTTGATCGAATGCCCCACATATAGTAGAGAGAGAAATAGATATCTGTTGGAGGCTCGAGGTGAGGATGGCAGGTTCATCCTTGCCAAGATTCTTGGACCTGATGTGTCCTACCATGCTAGCGGTATTTTTAGCTTTATTTCAGAAGTGGGTCTTCTGAAAGATATCTAACTTTTAAAATGAAATATTTGCTTTTATGGTTTTAATTGAAATTTTTTTTATTTTGTATTTACAATAAACGATATCGGCGTCAATGACCGTAGATGTCAGGATGTCAGAAAACCTCAAATCAATCAATCAATCAAAGATACCGCCAAGCTACGAACGACAGCGCTGTGAAAAGGCAAATAAACGGATTTTGACTAGGAAAAATCTATTTTTGGGCTCGAGCCATGTCGTCCTAATAGAAGTTCCCTTCGGCAGCTTCCTACTGTATAATATTTCTGCGAGTGATATTACAAGAGAATTACCGTCAGGTATCACGGGGTTCTAACCCCCGGAACGACTATCCGAAGATATCGTGTATAATCAGGGACGAATCCGAAGATAACCATAGATATCTGCACCCAAAACAGACCTTACCTAATCTAATCCACTAAGGGGAAGGATAAGTGAGTAGCCGTTACATATCCTATCGCCTTACGGTGCCCTCGTACGTCTCTGGCGCCTTATTCCACATCGCAGAGGGACGTCGTAACGGGTGGGCCATCAGGACGACATGGCTATCTCACCCAAAAATAGGCAAATAAAACCGTAAAGTGACATCACCGCGAATGCTCCTCACAACAATTCAAACCTTCAGAATTATTAGTCATACACCAAAAGACAAACATTCCCTTAGTTCCATAATACCTGAAAAGCCTTCCACCCACTGCCCTTTCTAAAGGGCTTTTCCCTCCGGAACAATTAAGGTGAACAAATACTATATAAATCCGGAATCTCCTCCGACCATTAGTCCGAGGCATGAGGAAACCTCCTTTCATTCATCCGTATTGTTGGAATTCCAAGGGGGCAGGAAGCTACTCTAGAGTAGGGTTGCCAGTTTGGTCTTTTTTTCAGGCAAAAAAAAAAAAAAAAAGTCAAATGTGGCCTTTTAGAAATTGGTTGGCCTTTAGTATGTCATGAAAAAAGTTTGCCTTAAATGCTATATTTTTGGCCTTTTTCTATTAATGGGTTGGCCTTTTAAAGCTGCAGTTGATTAGAAGTTGGCCTTTAATCATTTAGAAAACCTGGTAACCCTGTGAGTCTCAAGGGGAGATGGCAATGAAAGAAAGTGTTATGTGTGTGAAGGGAAAAGGGCAGTCTTTTATGTGCATATATACACACTTATATATATATATATAGTATATATGCATAGATATGTACTGTATATATAGAATGGAGACC
Organism: Palaemon carinicauda; assembly: GCF_036898095.1. Taxonomy (NCBI): domain Eukaryota; kingdom Metazoa; phylum Arthropoda; class Malacostraca; order Decapoda; family Palaemonidae; genus Palaemon; species Palaemon carinicauda. Next base: position 34,489,592 of record NC_090766.1, on the reverse strand, counting down.
CCAAGGCAGAAGACCAGTTGGAAGGCCAAAGAGGAGGTTGATGGAAAATACTGAGAGAGGAGTGATAAGGAGAGGTGTGAATATATGAGATTGAAAAAGAGAATCTATATGATGATCATCAGCAGGTATAAGGTTTAAAAGCCTATAGCTAGCGTCTGGTGAAAATAAAAAAAATTATATATATATATACTGTATATATATATATATATATATAT
>NC_090766.1:34476877-34486877 GCF_036898095.1 Palaemon carinicauda | reverse complement strand
GATCCTCCGGGCTTTCATCACACGTCAACCTGTTTACTGGGGGATTTTGTACGCTGTCTCTCGCGATGGGCCTTCCAACGCCCCCTTCCTCTTGGCTGATTCAACGGATTTTGAAGACCACTCAACTTTCTATCATTAAGTGAAGATTTCGAGTCTTGTTCTTGGGTCGTGTTTCTTAATTGTTCACTTATAATATTATAATACATCTTTCTATGCACCCAGTTGTGGATGGTAAGTGTCCAATAGTGGTTAGGTTAGGTTAGGTTAGTCAAGAACATTCAACATTCTATCAGCAAGTGAGAATTTTGAGTCTTGTTTCTGGGTCGTGTTTCTTAACTGTTCACTTATTCACTTATAGTATTATGATACAACTTCCACTGCACCCAGATGTGGATGGCAAGTGTCCAATAGTGGTTAGGTTAAGTTAGGTTAATTCAGGTAAGTCAAGAGTACTCAACATTCCATCATCAAGTGAGGACTTAAAATATCATCCCTTGTTTGTTTTTCTTAGCTAATCACTAATAGTGTTATAATAAATCTTCCTCTGCACCCAACTCTGGATGGCAAGTGTCCAATAGTGGTTAGGTTAAGTTAGGTTAGGTAAGTCAGGATCACTCAACGAAGTGAGGACTCAAGGTAGTATCCCTCGTTTGTGTTTCTTAGTTAAACACTTATTACTTATTCATTTATAGTATTATAATACATCTTCCTTTGCACCCAACTGTGGATCGCAAGTGTACAATAGGGGTTAGGTTAGGTTAGGTTAGTTTAGGTTAGGTAAGTCAAGAGCACTCAACGTTCTATCATTAAGTGATGGCTTCAAGTATTATCCCTCTCTCGTGTTTCTTAGTTAATCACTCATTCACTTATAATGTTATAATATATCTTCCTCTGCACCCAGCTTTGGATGGCAAGTGTCCAATAGTGCCTAGGTTAGGTTAGGTTAGTTAACCAAAGGGACTAACAACCTCATTTCATAAGATATTCTGACAAGATGACAAAAACTTGAGGTCTAATCGCTAAGGCGTTTCTCTCACCAGTGATCGTTTCTGGGTTTGACTCTAAGGAAAGCACCAACTTTCTGGTTATAGTCCACTAAATCCATCTGCAGCTTCATCAACCTAAGCAGTAAATTAGATACCTTGATAATTATTCAACTCGGCTGGGTTATGCCCAAAACAGATAGAGTATTTATGCTGATAACCTCTCTTAATCATATTGTTTAAACCAAAACATTAAAATTTCTGGAGCCAACCAGTAATGGGGGAAAGGTATGAGACATATATATTAGTGTACGTGGATACTTCTTCGTTAATCTGAGTTTAAACTATGCTCAGGTTTGGTAGAATCCACTTGAACAAGTGAATGTCACCCATGTTATATGTTCTAAACATTTGCCAAATGGTTTAGAACTATGTGAAATTCTGAGCTCAATCTACGCCTACTGCCAGGAGGATCATCTATCTTTAATGCTTACTAGCACACAGGGATCTAGATAAAAAAAAGGCGTAGTGCATGCAACTTCACACCTAACAACTTGCTTAGGTGCAAGTAGTCTGAACCTGGTTTACCCTCTTCAAGGGGAAAGGGTGAAGGGGAAAATATTTAAAAGAATGGGTCCCTAAGGATTACAAACGAAGCAAAAGAAGGAAGAGAAGATGATGGGTTTACGAGCTAAGAAAATTTGCGTGTATAGACTGGCATGAAAGACCATTAACAGATGCGTGTGGAATTACATGTCTGAGGCCTTTGTCCTGCAGCAACGGCTGGTGATTATATATATATATATATATATATATATATATATATATATATATATATATATATACATAAATATGTATGTATATATACATATATATACATACATACATACATATATATATATATATATATATAAATAGATAGATAGATAGATAGATAGATAGATATATATATACATGTGTGTGTGTGTGTATTTGTCACTTGCTGAACATTAAGTTAGAAACAGTAGACAAGTACCCTCCAAATTCTGAATTAGGGAAAGTTCAGGAACAGAATTATCCAATATCCCTAACTTGAGTTCAGAAGGAGACTTATCTATCAACTCGATAGCTCAAAGTTCAGAGAAGAGCTCAACTGGTTTCTTTGACTTGGAGCTTTAAGCTTTCTCTATATAACATATTTTAGTTCACCCGAGAACTGTTCGTTTGTAATTCATTGAAGATTTCGTGAACTCCTTATCTTAGTTATACTTTATTAATATCAGTAACGGTTGTCGTGGCCTGTTGGAAACGTTTCTGCCTCTCAATATGTATACTTTACTTTGATGGCTGCTTTTCCGGTCCCATACAGCAGGGGAACCCCACTCACTACAGGACCTCCACTGTCGTTTTACCTTGTTCGTTCAGAGTATTTAACGTTTCATATCGCGTATTGTTCATTTACTGTTAAATCGTCACTGTTGTATGACTGTTGAAATAAAAAAGTCTTCAGTTTCCTCTTGAAAGCCTTATTGTCTTCAATCATTCGAATGTTTCGTGGGAGCTTATCATATAGCCTCGGGGCCGCATATTTAAAGGCTCTGGAGCCTGAAGTAGACATAAATCTAGGTTCAAACAGTTTAAAGCCATCTGTAACTATTCTCGTGTCGACACGATTTATTGGCTGCGCAATATGTAGCAGTTCTCTTAAGTATTTTGGACGCCCGGTTCTGATAACTTGGTGGGTTATTGTACATATTTTAAATTCAATTCTAGCTTTAATCGGCAGCCAGTGTAAATCAATTAGTATAGGGGTGATGACAGAAGTTCGAGACCGAAACTTTGATCGATAGTTTCTGGTAGATTTTGCAACCTCGCCATCCCTCTGAGCTAGGGGAAGGGGGTTTGTGGAGTCTAGAAGTCTACCTGCTGAGTCATCAGTAGCCATTGCCTGGCTCTCCCGGGTCATAGCTTGATGGATAGGGGCTTGGACGCTGATCATATGTAGGCTATATATGGTCAGTCCATGATGCTGTCCAATCCTTTACCTATGCCATTCACGAGTGACCTTATAAACCTTTATAAGAACGACCTCCGACCTTACAAAGCTTTATAAGAACGACTTTCGACCTTACACCCCTTTAAAACGACGACTTTCGATCTTATGAACCTTTTTAAGAAAAATTTTCGACGTTATTAACATTTATAAGGACAATTTTCAAACTTGAAAATCTTTAAAAGATCGAGTTTCGACCTTATAGAGCTTTAAAAGAATGATTTTCGACCTTATAAACCTTTAAAAGAATGGCTTTCAACCTTATAAACCTTTAGAAGAATGACTTTCGACCTTATAAACATTTAAAAGAACAATATTCGAGCTTATAAACCTTTAAAAGAACAATTTCCGACCATATAAACCTTTAATAAAACAAGGTTCGACCTCATAAACCTTTAAAAGAACGAGTTTCGACCTTATAGACCTTTAAAAGAATTATTTTCGACCTTATGAACCTTTAATAGAACAAGTTTCGACCTTATAAACCTTTAAAAGAACGACTTTCGACCTTATAAACATTTAAAAGAACAATATTGGAGCTTATAAACCTTTAATAGAACGAGTTTCGATCTCATAAACCTTTAAAAGAACGGATTTCAACCTTATAACCTTTTAAAAGAACGACTTTCGACCTTGAAAAAACTTTATAAGAACAATTTTCGACCTTATGGACCTTTAATAAAATGATTTTCGACCTTATAAATCTTTAAAAGAATGACTTTCGACCTTATAAACCTTTAGAAGAATAACTTTCGACCTTATAAACCTTTAAAAGAACGACTTACGACATTAAAAACCTTTAAAAGAACGACTTTCAACCATTAAACCTTTAAACGAATGACTTTCACCTTACAAACCTTCATAAGAACGACTTTCGACCTTATAACCCTTTATAAGATAAATTTTCGACTTTACAAACCTCTATAAGAACAAATTTCGACCTTATAAACCTTTAAATAAACAAGTTTAACGAAGCATTGTGTATTTTTCTTTACATGAAAGAAACCTACCAGAAATATTACTGATACAACAAACAGGTCAATTATCCCCATCTTAGAATTCCAAAGTAAGTAAGAATTGCAAGACTCTCAGAAGGTGCATAAGAACAGCAAGGTATGTAAGAACTACTTAAGAACAGTAAGACACCCCGAAGTACGTAAGAACAAAAAGACCCCCTGAAGCTACGTAAGAACAGTAAGACGTTCCAAAGGTACATAAGAACAGCTAGACACCCAGAAGGGACATAATAAAAGAACAGTAAGACATTCCAAAGGTCCATGAGAACAGCTAGACACCCAGAAGGGACATAATAAAATCACAGTAAGACGTTCCAAAGGTACATATGAACAGCTAGACACCCAGAATGGACATAATTAAAGAACAGTAAGACGTTCCGAAGGTACATAGGAAAAGCTAGACACCCAGATGGGACATAATTCAAGAACAGTAAGACGTTCCAAAGGTACATAAGAACAGCTAGACACCCAGAAGGGACATAATAAAAGAACAGTAAGACATTCCAAAGGTCCATGAGAACAGCTAGACACCCAGAAGAGACATAATAAAAGAACAGTAAGACGTTCCAAAGGTCCATGAGAACAGCTAGACACCCAGAAGGGACATAATAAAAGAACAGTAAGACGTTCCAAAGGTACATGAGAACAGCTAGACACCCAGAAGGGACACAAAAAAGGTACATGAGAACAGCTAGACACCCAGAAGGGACACAAAAAAGGTACATGAGAACAGCTAGACACCCAGAAGGGACACAAAAAAGGTACATGAGAACAGCTAGACACCCAGAAGGGACACAAAAAAGGTACATGAGAACAGCTAGACACCCAGACGGGACACAATAAAAGAACAGTAAGACGTTCCAAAGGTACATAGGAAAAGCTAGACACCCAAAAGGGACATAATAAAAGATGCTTTGCCTGAGCAAGAAAAAATATTCCATTAGTCAATGAGACCTTGTCAACAGAGATGTCGCTTGATGCTCTGGTCACAGCCCAAGTTATTCTTGTCATCGTGATATAGAGTTACAAGGCGAAATATCAGGTTGTGTCATTATTTCATTAATGTATTTTTCTTTTTCGTATCGCATATTATATACATGTTGTATACACACACGCTTCTTATATATGCATATATATGTGTATATATGAATTATACATACAGTATACCATACAGTATATATAGATGCATATATACATAAATATGTTATATATATAAATACATACAAATATAAATTAATATTATTTATATATGTATAAATAATATGTAAATGCTACTACACACACATAAACTGTATATACATACATCGATACACATACACACACACACACACACACACATATATATATATATATATATATATATATATATATATATATATATATATATATATATAAGGTATCTTTCCTGTCACACTCAAAGGGGAGAGGGCATAGTCATACCCTGGTGAGAGCGGATACCCCGAGAAGTATACACGAAAACATCAATCTCCTACAAGAGTGTTGTAGATAGGAACGGGGGAGGGCATGGGAAGGGTTGAATCTGTGTGTGTGTGTGTGTGTGTGTGTATGTGTGTGCTTTGTTGAGTGCTCAGGACCACTTCAAAATATTAATTAAAAAAAAATAGATTCAATTTCAATTAATTCTCTCAATTTCAGAAAATCCTGTTACTTAAACTTACATATTCAATAGCAATTTCGCGATGCTCATATTTTGAATTCCGAGAAACCGCCAAGTCAGTCGAATTCTAAGCTCGCATTCCCATGTCAGATTAATGATTAAGTCCCGGAACGCGGGGGTTTCGTCAGTAATGGATTTATACTGGGAACTCATCAATTGCCCATTACTACAATTGCTTACGGGATCTAACCAGATTGCTATAAATCTGGACATTCATGAATTTACTCTCCAATACACTTGAATAAATTTAAAAGTCAATTGTTGGGTGTTTGTAGAATTAGGGTTTAAAGGTTTCACCCCTGAAAGGTAAAGGTCATATATAGTTATTTGGAATGGCACATGAAGTTCTGAAAACGAAACTTTATACATAATATCAGAGATCAAGGCCTCAAGTGGTTTTTACCAAATCCTGGACTGCAAATCCTGACAAATAGCTCTTAATGAAGACTTAGACATATCTGTTCATAGAATAAAAACAAGTTTGGGATCAGGTAGTATCAAATTTGGTTCTTAGCGCATGACCTGCTTCAGGTTCCCCTTTCAACCAACGTTGGGACCTAGAAGCATCAGAAAAATATTGCTCATGATTCCCAAGGTAGAACTAAGGCCGTGTCACATGCCTAGTTCACAATGATAGTAAGGCCATGTTAAGCGTGACTTGAACTCTCTAACTACGGATTGCGACTCACCATCAAACGGTTGTAGACAGACATGCTTACACCTCCTTATACCAAACAGCGCAACCCTAAATAAAGACAGGTAAAGGCTGTAGACAAAGAAGAAGATAATAATCATGATGCATACACCAGCTTACATCAGGTTGTTAGTAGCCTCACAATCCGGACCCTTCAACGTCCCCAAGTGATCTTTTGCTTTGCCATGTAAGGAGAGTAACCTTGGTTTGTAGGTTATAGATGGTTTGGACCTATTTCAAAGAGATCCTAAGCCCCACGAGAGCAACCGTTTTCCTCAGCCGGAAGCTTCGTCTCACCATCAATTTCTGATAGGAACAGGAGCTGGAGGGACAGAATTCAAAATCAGTTCAAATGGGGGTTGTCGTAAGCTCTCCAAGTTAAATCTAATGTTGACCTCTGTTGACCCAATCTAGGACTCAGACAGGTAGTAGTGTCATAATTGCGGAGAAGTAAAACATGGGACTAGCTTTTTCTTGTAAAAAATAAAAAAGAATCTGAAGATTGCGAGGATGGCATAATCTAGAGTAATTCCCTCTAAAGTTATATATACTATATATACAACAACAAATGCAGCCATTTCAGGTCCAATGTAGGAAAAAGGTTTCGGATGTATTCTTATTCATATCTGGGGTTTCGCCAGTTTTCATCACCATTCTGGCCAACTGCAAACTGGTGATAGTGGGAGACTTTAGTCTGATCGCTCATAGCTAACTAACCAAGCATGGGTGGCCATGACTATACTCTATTTTTTATAGCGGTGCATATTTGCACTTGACTCACAGGGGTGCCCTTTTACCTCGGAAAGGTTCCTGATACCTGATTGGTCGGAAGTATTTTTGTCTGAACACCTTCATTGTTCTCGAATGATTACCAAGTAATATGAATCGAAACTTATTTATTAACCTATATTTCTCCATCAGATATATGTTTAGTCAATAAAAAATGTGAAAGAATAAATATATTATAAAGAATCGTCTTGGTAAGTCTAAATTTAATAACACAATCCGCCGAAGTCAACGACAGCAGCTGGTTTTCGGATGCACGCTTTGTAATTTTGTAATTTTTCACATATTTTAACACAAATTGGGATAGATTACACTCAGCATAAGTTAAACATGTTATTATAAACTTTCTTTGAATACCAGAACTTACCAAACACATGGAATTAATAAAACCCAATATTTGTGAAAACTTATGGGGAGGTAAAAGAACAGCCTTTAGCGGCCTGGCGGAAAAAACGATCCCTTCTGATTCGTAGACACAGTTTGTTTTTTCTTTCGTAATATAGTTCGGCCTATTCCTTTCAGTTTAAATAGTCTTACATTGTTTCTCTTCGTATTATTTTGCTTAGTATTCTTTATAATATATTTATTCTTTCACATTGTTTATTGACAAAACATATATATGATGGAGAAATATAGGTTGATAAATAAGTTTCGATTCACATTTCTTGGTAATCATTCGAGAACAATGAAGGTGTTCGGACAAAAATACTTCGGACCAATCAGGTATCAGGAACCTTTCCGAGCTAAAAGGGCACCCCTGTGAGTCAAGTGCAAATATGCACCGCTATAAAAAATAGACTATAGTACAGCTTTTCTGATCATGAAGATATACAGGCCTTTCCCAACACCATGGTAAGGTATCCCCACAAGAAAGGGATAACTGTATATATATATATATATATATATATATATATATATATATATATGAATATGTATATATATATATATATATATATATATATATATATACACATATACATATATAGTGTGTGTGTAAACTGTAAAATTGTTCTCATGTTGACTATGCTTTAAAAAGTAAAACTCTTATCTTGTTAGCCATCACAGATTTCCATAAAACAAGGCCATTACCCTTTCGATTCTAGGCATCTGAATTTGTAGCTTTCCTTTGTAATAGAATACTAACAACAGCTGTTTTCATGAGCCGCTTTGTAAATGTAGAACCATTTTCGTTTGGTGAATTTACATGTCAGTCAGTCCATATAATTGTTTGTTGTCTGGTTTCCCCGACTAAGGTCAGGGATAAGTGATATCGTTTATAGGTAATTTATCTATTTCACTAATATAAATATATATATATATATATATATATATATATATACTGTATATTAACACGGTGCTCCATATATATATATATATATATATATATATATATATATACATACATATATATATATATACAGTATATATACTTAAAAGTGTACAGAACACACACACACGCACACACACATATATATATATATATATATATATATATATATATATATAAATATATATATGCATATATATATATATATATATATATATATATATATATATATATATATATATATATATAAATACACATACACACACACACACACACATATATATATATATATATATATAAATATATATATGCATATATATATATATATATATATATATATAAATACACATACACACACACACACACATATATATATATATATATATATATATATTTATATATATATATATATATATATATATATTTATATATATATATATATATATATATATATATATATATATATATATATATATATATATATATATATAGATAGATATACACATATATAACTTTTGGTAATGTATGCCAAGTTCTACCTGTCCCTCTGGGAGTATTCATATCCTGGTGTGAGAAAGGGGTTGCGTGTTCGTGTGTATGCATATTAATCAAAATATTTAGCAGTCATTGTTGACGGGTCGTGTACACTAGTAAACATATAATTAGAGTCGGGGAGGGGGGCGTGCCTAAATAAAATAGCAATAAGTTTTGGTGATCTTACTCTGTCAATTTTGTCTCTCTCCATTTTGGTGTCCCGGAACTCCCCCCCCCCCCTTGCATCATAACCCATTGTTATAAAGGAGCATTACACCCCAAATTCATAAATCCAGTCCAATAAACTCTATAATTTGTATGTCACATCTTCCATAAAAACCTAATTCTCCCCATCCTTACTTACTTAGATAAGTCCCTTACTTATTTGAATAAGTCCCTTACTTGTTTAAATAAGTCCCTTACTTGCATAAATAAGTCACTTACCTAATCAAAGAAGTCCCTTATTTGCTTAAATAAGTCCCTTACTTAAATAAATAAGTCCCTTACTTGCTTAAATAAGTCCCTTACTTGCTTAAATAAGTCCCTTACTTAAATAATTCCCTTACTTACTTGATTAAGTCCCTTACTTGCTTAAATAAGTCCCTTACTTAAATAAATAAGTCCCTTGCTTGCTTAAATAAGTCCCTTACTTAAATAATTTCCTTACTTACTTGATTAAGTCCCTTACTTGCTTAAATAAGTCCCTTACTTAAATAAATAAGTCCCTTACTTAAATAAATAAGTCCCTTACTTGCTTAAATAAGTCCCTTACTTAAATAATTCCCTTACTTACTTGATTAAGTCCCTTACTTGCTTAAATAAGTCCCTTACTTAAATAAATAAGTCCCTTACTTGCTTAAATAAGTCCCTTACTTAAATAATTCCCTTACTTACTTGATTAAGTCCCTTACTTGCTTAAATAAATCCCTTACTTAAATAATTCCCTTACT
>NC_090766.1:34434259-34468877 GCF_036898095.1 Palaemon carinicauda | reverse complement strand
GTAGTTATGGGAAACCAGAAATTGCAATCCACTGCTATAAGGAATTAGCCGAGGTAATTATGGGAAACCAGGAAATTGCAATCCACTGCTATTAGAGTTACCCGAGGTAATAATGGGAAATCAGAAATTGCAATCCACTGCTATTAGGAGTTACCCGAGGTAATTATGGGAAACCAGAAATTACAATCCACTGCTATTAGGAGTTACCCGAGGTAATTATGGGAAACCAGAAATTGCAAACCACTGCTATTAGGAGTTACCCGAGGTAATTATTGGAAACCAGAAACTGAAAACCACTGCTATTAGGAGTTACCCGAGGTAATTATGGGAAACCAAATAATGCAATCCACTGCTATTAGGAGTTAACAGCGATAATTATGGGAGACCAGAAATTGCATTCCACTGCTATTAGGAGTTACCTGAGGTAATAATGGGGAACCAGAAATTGCAATCCACTGCTATTAGGAGTTACCTGAGGTAATAATGGGAAACCAGAAATCGCTAAAACACTGCTATTAGGAGTTACTCGAGGTATTTATGGGAAACCTAAAATTGCGAACCACTGCTATTAGAAGTTACCCGAGGTAATTATGGGAAACCAGAAAATTGCAAACCACTGCTATTAGGAGTTACCCTAGGTAATTATGGGAAACCAAAAATTGCAATCCACTGCTATTAGGAGTTACCCGACATAATTATGGGAAACCAGAAATTGCAATCCACTGATATTAGGAGTTACCCGAGGTAATTATGGGAAACCTAAAATTGCAATCCACTGCCATTAGGAGTTGCCAGAGGTAATTATGGGAAACCAGAAATTGTAATCCACTGCTATTAGGAGTTACCAGAGGTAATTATGGGAAACCTAAAATTATGAACCAATGCTATTAGAAGTTACCCGAGGTAATTATGGGAAACCTAAAATTGCAATCCACTGCTTTTAGGAGTTACCCTAGGTAATTATGGGAAACCAGAAATTGCAATCTACTGCTATTAGGAGTTACCCAAGGTAATTATGGGGAAACCAGAAATTGCAATCTACTGCTATTAGGAGTTACCCCAGGTAATTATGGGAAACCAAAAATTGCAATCTACTGCTATTAGGAGTAACCAGAGGTAATTTTGGGGAAACCTAAAATTACAATCCACTGCTATTAGGAGTTACCTGAGGGTAATAATGGGAAACCAGAAATCGCAAAAACACTGCTATTTGGTGTTACCCGAGGTAATCATGGGAAACCGGAAATTGCAAACCACTGCTATAAGGAGTTACCCGACGTAATTATGGGAAACCGGAAATTGCAAGCCATTGCTATTAGGAGTTACCCGAGGTAATTATGGGAAACCAGAAATTGCAAATCACTGCTATTAGGAGTTACCCGAGGTAATAATGGGAAATCAGAAATTGCAATCCACTGCTATTAAGAGTTACCCGAGGTAATTATGGGAAACCAAAAATTGCAAACCACTGCTATTAGGAGTTACCCGAGGTAATTATGGGAAACCAGAAATTGCAAACCACTGCTATTAGGAGTTACCCGAGGTAAGTATGGGGAACCAGAAATTGCCAAACACTGCTATTAGGAGTTACCAGAGGTAATGATGGGAAACCAGAAATTGCAATTCACTGCTATTAAGAGTTGCCAGAGGTAATTATGGGAAACTAGAAATTGCAAACCACTGCAATTAGGAGTTACCCAAGGTAATTATGGGAAACCAGAAATTGCAATTCACTGCTATTAGGAGTTACCCGAGGTAATTAAGGGGAAACCAGAAATTGCAAACCACTGCTATTAGGAGTTACCTGAGGTAATTATGGAAAACCAGAAATTGCAATCCACTGCTATTAGGAGTTACCTGAGATAATAATGAGAAACCAGAAATCGCAAACCACTGCTATTTGGTGTTACCCGAGGTAATCATGGGAAACCAGAAATTGCAAACCACTGCTATTAGGAGTTACCCGACGTAATTATGGGAAACCAGAAATTGCAATCTACTGCTATTAGGAGTTTACCAGAGATCATTATGGGAAACTAGAAATTGCAATCCACTGCTATTAGGAGTTACCTGGGGGTCAATAATGGGAAACCAGAAATTGCAATCCACTGCTATTAGGAGTTACCTGAGGTAATAATGGGAAACTAGAAATTACAATCCACTGCTATTAGGAGTTACCTGAGGTAATAATGGGAAACTAGAAATTGCAATCCACTGCTATTAGGAGTTACCTGAGGTAATATTGGGAAACCAGAAATTGCAATCCACTGCTATTAGGAGTTACCAGAGATCATTATGGGAAACTAGAAATTGCAATCCACTGCTATTAGGAGTTACCTGGGGGTATAATGGGAAACCAGTAATTGCAATCCACTGCTATTAGGAGTTACCTGAGGTAATAAATGGGAAACCAGATCTCACAAACCACTGCTATTTGGTGTTACCGGAAGGTATTCATGGGAAACCAGAAATTACAAACCACTGCTATTAGGTGTTACCGAAGGTAATCATGGGAAACCAGAAATTGCAAACCACTGCTATTAGGAGTTACCCGACATAATTATGGGAAACCAGAAATTGCAATCCACTGCTATTAGGGGTTACCCGAGGGTAATTATGGGAAACCAGAAATTGCAATCCACTGCAATTAGGAGTTACCCGAGGGTAATTACGGAAACCAAAAACTGCAATCCACTGCTATTAGGAGTTACTAAAGGTAATTATGGGAAACCAGAAATTGCAATCCAGTGCTATTAGGACCTTACCCGAGGTAATCATGGGAAACCAGAAATTGCAAACCACTGCTATTAGGAGTTACCCGAGGTATTCATGGGAAACCAGAAATTGCAATCCACTGCTATTAGGAGTTTATTCGAGGTAATTATGGGAAACCTAAAATTGCGAACCACTGCTATTAGAAGTTACCCGAGGGTAATTATGGGAAACCAGAAATTGCAAACCACCTGCTACTAGGAGTTACCCTAGGTAATTATGGAAAAACCAGAAATTGCAATCCACTGCTATTAGGAGTTACCCGAGGTAATTATGGGAAACCAGAAATTGCAATCTACTGCTATTAGGAGGTACCCGAGGTAATTATGAGAAACCTAAAATTGCAATCCAATGCTATTAAGAGTTACCAGAGGTAATTATGGGAAACTAGAAATTGCAAACCACTGCGAATTAGGGGTTACCCAAAGGTAATTATGGGAAACCAGAAACTGCAATTCACGGCTATTAGGAGTTACCCGAAGGTAATTATGGGAAAACAGAAATTGCAAACCACTGCTATTAGGAGTTACCCGACGTAATTATGGTAAACCAGAAATTACAATCCACTGCTATTAGGAAGTTACCAGAGACAATTATGGGAAACCTGAAATTGCAATCCACTGCTATTAGGAGTTACTCTGGGGTCATAATGGGAAACCAGAAATTGCAATCCACTGCTATTAGGAGTTACCTGAGGTAATTATGGGAAACCAGAAATTGCAAACCACGGCTATTTGGTGTTACCCGAGGTAATCATGGAAAACCAGAAATTGCAAACCACTGCTATTAGGAGTTACCCGAGGTAATTATGGGAAACTAGAAATTGCAAACCACTGCTATTAGGAGTTACCCGGAGGTAATTATGGGAAACCAGAAATTACAAACCACTGCTATTAGGAGTTACCCGACGTAATTATGGGAAACCAGAAATTTCAAACCACTGCTATTAGGAGTTACCCGAGGGTAATTATGGGAAACCAGAAATTGCAAACCACTGCTATTAGGAGTTACCCGAGGTAATTATGGGAAGCCAGAAATTGCAATCCACTGCTATTAGGAGTTACCAGAGGTAAATTATGGGAAACTAGAAATTGCAAACCACTGCAATTAGGAGTTACCCGAGGTAATTATGGGAAACCAGAAATTGCAATTCACTGCTATTAGAGTTACCCGAGGTAATTATGGGAAATCAGAAATTGCAAACCACTGCTATTAGGAGTTACCCGAGGTAATTATGGGAAACTAGAAATTGCAAACCACTGCTATTAGGAGTTACCCGAGGGTAATTATGGGAAACCAGAAATTACAAACCACTGCTATTAAGAGTTACCCGATGTAATTATGGGAAACCAGAAATTTCAAACCACTGCTATTAGGAGTTACCCGAGGTAATTATGGGAAACCAGAAATTGCAAACCACTGCTATTAGGAGTTACCCGAGGTAATTATGGGAAACCAGAATTGCAATCCACTGCTATCAGGAGTTACCAGAGGTAAATTATGGGAAACTAGAAATTGCAAACCACTGCAATTAGGAGTTACCCGAGGTAATTATGGGAAACCAGAAATTGCAATTCACTGCTATTAGGAGTTACCCGAGGTAATTATGGGAAATCAGAAATTGCAAACCACTGCTATTAGGAGTTACCCGAGGTAATTGTGGGAAACCAGAAATTGCAATCCACTGCTATTAGGAGTTACCTGAGGTAATTATGGGAAACAGAAATTGCAAAACACTGCTATTAGGAGTTACCCGAGGTAATTATGGGAAACCAGAAACTAAAATCCACTGTAATTATGAGTTACCATAGGTAATCATGGGAAACCAGAAATTGCAATCCACAGCTATTACGAGTTACCCAAGTAATATGTTTCTTTCCATCAGCGCATAAAAAGCTTTCGGAGGAAATGTGAAATTTATGATCGACTTTGATAAAAGATGTTTAAGATTCATGATCTTGTGAATGATTTAATAATTGAATACAAGACGCCCAGAACAATAAATCATTCTCTCTCTCTCTCTCTCTCTCTCTCTCTCTCTCTCTCTCTCTCTCTCTCTCTCTCTCTCTCTGTGTGTGTGTGTGTGTGTTTGCGTCTCTCTCTCTCTCTCTCTCTCTCTCTCTCTCTCTCTCTCTCTCTCTCTATACGTTTTCTCCATCTCTCTCTCTCTCTCTCTCTCTCTCTGTATACGTTTTCTCCATCTCTCTCTCTCTCTCTCTCTCTCTCTCTCTCTCTCTCTCTCTCTCTCTCTCTCTCAAATATACTAGCCAATAATGTCCTGAAGAAAATAAACATTTCACCAAATGGCATTTCCCAACTATCCTTTCATTTGTCATCTAACAAATTATCTGTTGTTCTTTTCTATCTCTCTCTCTTGTGTCCTCGTACGTGCCTCGATCATTCATCAAACTGGTCAGTTCCTTCCTTTCTCTGTTTGTCTTTTTTTTATACGTTCAATTGTTAACTTTCGCGAATTCTCTTTCATTCAAGTGTCCACTGTTTTCATTCTTGTCGCGACCTCATTAATCTGTGCAAAGTGTCGCGTGTCTTTTTCAGTACAATCTCTCTCTCTCTCTCTCTCTCTCTCTCTCTCTCTCTCTCTCTCTCTCTTCTCTCTCTCTCTCTCTCTCTCTCTCTCTCTCTCAAGAAGTTTCATCTTATTATCGTAACCTTTTCTTGATAAAACTAGAAGCTTTTGTCTCTCTCTCTCTCTCTCTCTCTCTCTCTCTCTCTCTCTCTCTCTCTCTCTCTCTCTCTTTCTCTCTCTCTCTCTCCTCTCTCTCTCTCTCTTCTCTCTCTCTCTCTCTCTCTCAAAAGTTTTGTGAAAGTTATTCGAAATAAGTCCTCTCTCAACCAACGTTAGATTAAACCAGTTGATTGGATACTCAAACGAAAAAAAAAAAAATCTTAAGTAGGATTTTATGCTTTTGTACGTTTAGTAAGAATATCAATACGTATCTATTTTCGTCTCAAATATTCTCTAAATTCACTCTAATTCGCCTTACTTCTAAAGAAATAGTAATTTTAAAACTTTTGATTAAATCTGATCCATGTGGAATTTTACTTGCAAATCGAACACAGAACAGAATTGTGTATTTTGTCCGTGGTATCAAATCAACATCACGAATTCTGTTTGGTTGACTTGTTTACGATGTTAGCTCTAGGCCTTTTCGTGAGGAAACCGAGTGATTTTTTATAACCACTCTTCTCTTGCTCAACATATATTGCCATTTTATTCTTTCCCCAGCATTTAAAGAACCTCCTAATTACTGTGCAAGAAGAAGAGGGCTGCAGGATTGCATAATTTGGGAGTAAATGGAGAGCGTGCTCTTGTAAACAAATACCCTAATCTTATCTATGAGCACTATTCTTTTTGGAATATTATTCCAACCTGTGTAGTATATGTTTTCAACATGTTTGATAATGATAATATTAGCCTGGGATCTATTGGTCTTCGCTAAGGGTATATATTCACCCTCTGTCGTCTGTTTTCTTTATTTATTTGTTTGTTTGTGAGCAACTTTTCACTAAAACTACAGTACCGATTTTGACCAAACTTGGTAGTCAAGATGTTTTCAACATGTTTGATAAGGATAATATTATCCTGGGATCTATTGGAATTTGCAAAGGGTATGTATTCACCCCTGTTGTCTGTTTATTCGTTTATTTATTCGTTTGTTTGTGAGGAACTTTACACAAAAACTAATGTACCGATTTTGACCAAACTTGGTATTCATGATGTTTTCAAAATAGCTGATAAGAATAATCTAAGCCTGGTATCTAATGGACTGTCGCTTATGGGTATGTATTCACCCCCTGTCGTCTGTTTATTAGTTTATTTATTCGTTTGTTTGCGACCAACTTTACACAAAAAACTACAGAACTGATTTTGTCCAAAATTGGTAGACATATTGGGTATGACCCAATGATAAATCTGTAACATTTTAAATAAATTACATTAAAGTACAAGTACGCAACAGCACTTTGAAAATAATCGCAATGTTAAGTAAATGGCAAATATTTTTGTTATTTAACATGTTGTTTGTGAACAACATTAAGCAAAATCTACAGAACTGATTTCAACAAAATTTCGGTGGACATGTGTTGTATGATCCAAGGACAAATCCATTCAATTTTGAAGAAAATTCATCGAAGTACAAGTACGCATTGGAGTTTAAGAGCAAAATAAGACTGATTGGCGTGGAGAAGGCATGCTCTCTACTGAGAGCCCCTATAGTTAATATATGTAAACCTAAATAATGATCAGAAGAATGAACTGGCACACATTTGCTAGTGTAAAGATCGTAATCACGTCACAGAGAGATTTTTCCAAACATATAACACTTCATTGTTGAATATGTTTATTTGATTGTTGCAATTCGGTAACAATATACATCCTGCTTACGTCTTTTCTCTTTTGTTTTAAAGAATTAATTCAGCCTAAATACAAAAACAATGCTGTATACGTAGGCTACTGTTGGGGGTCCGTCCTTGACTGCTTTCTGAGCAAATCAATGTTTTGTGTTCAAAGGGAGCTCTTTGGTTTTGTTAGATATTCTGCGAGTTGGTTGTTTTAGTAACAATCAGGCGTGGTGAATGCAACTCAAGTTTATTCAACAGATAACGAGCTTATATACAAACAAATAAGAGCGTCACAAAAATCTAACAATATGAAACATGCAATGGCAACTTAAACATGTTTTTCTATTATCAGTGTGAGAGAGAGCAAGAGATAAAAAAGTAATAATGTTTATTCAACAGATAACGAGCTTATTAACAATATTTAAGAGCAAGAATGTCAGAAAATCAAACAATATGAAACATGCAATGGCAACCTGAACAGCTTTTTCTATTATCAGTGTGCGATAGATCGGGAGATAAAAAAGTAATAATGTTTATTCAACAGATAGCAAGCTTATTAACAACAGTTGAGAGCAAGAATGTCACAAAAATCTACAATATGGAACATGCGATGACAAGCTTCAACATTTTTTTTTTTTTATTATCAGTGCGCGAGAGAGCGAGAGATAAAAAAGTAATATTGAGCGTGTATGAAACGCGTTTTGGTACATGGGATGTTATCTACTCACAAACAGGCGCAGTGAATGCAAGTGAGGTTTATTCAAGAGATAACAAGCTTTCTTTACTTCAAAACATTATATAATTCTTTAAATTTCGTGACCGAATATTT
This sequence comes from Palaemon carinicauda, assembly GCF_036898095.1. Classification (NCBI taxonomy): domain Eukaryota; kingdom Metazoa; phylum Arthropoda; class Malacostraca; order Decapoda; family Palaemonidae; genus Palaemon; species Palaemon carinicauda. The sequence goes on along the minus strand of NC_090766.1, from coordinate 34,460,914 downwards.
CTAGTTTTCCCAAAAATATTCCTTCTGATATATTAATTTCCCGCGATACTTGCAATACTAAAATTTCATTATTTCATTTAGAATTTTATACTTTAGGCACTGAATTCTAATTCTGATCTTAACAGAGACAATTAACAGATCTTCTCTCTCTCTCTCTCTCTCTCTCTCTCTCTCTTTATATATATATATATATATATATATATATATATATATATATATATATATATATATATATATGTATATGTATATATATATATATATATATATATATATATATGTATATATATATATATAATATATATATATATACATATATATATATATATATATATATATATATATATATATATATATATATATATATATATATATATATATTACTGCGTTTTCTCTCTCTCTCTCTCTCTCTCTCTCTCTCTCTCTCTCTCTCTCTCTCTCTCCATTATTCAGACTATCACGTCTCTGAGGGAAATGACCCCATCCTTCGCATCCAGTTACGAAAAGCGTTTCCAAATACAAACTCTAAATTAGCCCCTATGCGGTGACATCAACACCCACATTCGTTCTAAAATAATACCCTTATCTTCGGTTTCTCCAATCGGTGTTCCTTTGTGGCCCACTTGATTACTAACTTTATATTTTGAAGAGAAGTAGTCACAACAATTGCTCACTCAATCTTGAACTGTTACCCATAGACATATTTTTTTTTTGGTTTAATTTTAATTCCTAATTTTATGGTAAAGTGATTTTTAGGAAATATGTTTAATGATTTCAATTTTGATATACTCGTATGCTAAGGAACTATTATAAATCCAGTAATTTCATCAACTACGTTATGTATTAATAATGTAAATATCCCGATATATATAATAGATCCATGTTAATAGGTAACTATGTTTATTGTAATGTTTAATATAGAATTTGTGGTCAATAAAAATCTATCTATCTATCTATCTATCTATAAAAAAACAACATCCCCCATATGATAGAATGAATGATTTGAAGTTCTCTGGCATCTATATGATAGAATGCAAGTGTCTGTTTATTTTATATATAAATTTATGTATATATATATATAAATATATATATATATATATATATATATATATATATATATATATATATATTCTGGTAACGCTCAGAATTTCAGATCTTCCCGTCCTTCTGGTAAGGGGGAGATGGAATAATCTTAATCTGATGAGAGGGGGTGCATGTAAATGTGCATATTTATCTAAACATTTAGCAGTCATTTTGATGGGTCATGTACAGTATTGTACATACATACATACATTATATATATACATATACATATACATATACATATACATATACATATATATATATATATATATATATATATATATATATATATATATATATATATATATATATATATATATATATATATATATATATATAGGAATTACAGGTGAAGATATATTATTTGGTGTGCAGCAGGGTCCAAAAAACATCAGTTAACAGGCCATAATTTATTTAGAGACGTTTCGAACATTGCAATGTTCATTATCAATCTGTAAAAGATATAAATATAAAATTCTTAAAATTTGTACAATAATTTAAAACAAAATAGTAAAAGAGTATTAAAACATTATTGATTTTATAACGGAAAATCGTAAAAAACTAAAACAGTAAAACAAAAGAGAACCAGTGCTCACCAGACCATCCATAGGAAAAGGTGAAGAACGAATGAGTAAAAATTGTTACCCACCTACGACTTCAGTTATGCTAAGAAAAGAGGAGAGGCAGAGATATTAGAGTTTAAAGAAGGAACAAGCCGTTTGATATATAATGACTCAAGGGTAGTTAGAAATTCGCTTTGTTTTGTCCCACCAATAATTGAAAAGTGTTTTTTGTTTACTTGGATTTTGCAAATGGCGGCATGATTCCTTATATTAGAAAATTCTGGGTTACCAAGTCTCTGACCCGTTCTAAAGCTGTATCCCATATGGCTACAGTATCTCACCTGCAACAACCTTTGGCAGCCTATAACAACCCGTCTTATACAATATCAAAACACCTTGTCTCTTTACTCAGTGATTTCTCGTACAACCAGTTCTCACTAAAAAATGGCTGTGAGTTTCAGCAAAAAATAATTTTACAAGATGGTGATCTACATATGACAAGTTTTGATGTAGAATCTCTTTTTACAAATGTGCCACTAAATGAAACAATTAATATTATTTTAGATAAAAATTTTTATGACGATCAAGTTATTTTTCATGGTTTTAACAGAAATTATTTTAAGACTTTTCTTGAGCATGCTGTGCAAGACTCCATGTTTGTTTTTAATGGCCAACTCTATTCGCAGGTCGATGGAGTTGCCATGGGTTCCCCGTTAGGACCCTTGTTTGCAAATATGTATATGTCATCTTTTGAAGAAAACTTTTTAAATAGTTGTCCAGACACTTTTAAGCCAGTGTATTATAGAAGATATGTTGATGACACTTTTGTGTTATTTAAACAACCATGGCATAGTGAAATGTTTTTAAACCATATAAATATTCAACACCAAAATATGAAGTTCACTATAGAAAAAGAGAACAACAACTCTCTACCTTTTTTAGACATTAACGTAAGCAGAGACAATGGTGAATTTATAACATCTGTGTATCGGAAAAAGACATACACTGGCCTTGCCAACAATTTTTATAGTTCCTGTTTTTTTAATTTCAAACTAAATGCTATATACACACTTGTTTATAGGGCGCTGCGTTATTCCTCAAGCTGGTCACTCTTTCATAAGGAGATTTTATTTTTGGTGAATTTTTTCAAACAAAACTCTTACCCTGAAAGTATGGTTCATAAGGTTATAAACAAGCTCCTTTTACGACATTTCTCCACTACAGTACCATCGTATAATGTCAAAAAGAAAAATATTTTCGCTACAATTCCTTACTTATCTGACAACAAGTTTTCCATCAAACTTAAGAAAATAATAGAAAAAGAGTTCGGCTGCCTCAACATCAAACTAACCCAATCAATCCACTCAAAATTAATGTATTTTTTGGTTACAAAGACAAACTGCAGACCTTCATGAGGTCCAACATCATTTATAAATTCAAGTGCCCGGGATGTCCCGGTATCTATGTTGGATCTTGCCGAAGGTTGTTGCAGGTGAGATACTGTAGCCATATGGGATACAGCTTTAGAACGGGTCAGAGACTTGGTAACCCAGAATTTTCTAATATAAGGAATCATGCCGCCATTTGCAAAATCCAAGTAAACAAAAAACCCTTTTCAATTATTGGTGGGACAAAACAAAGCGAATTTCTAACTACCCTTGAGTCATTATATATCAAACGGCTTGTTCCTTCTTTAAACTCTAATATCTCTGCCTCTCCTCTTTTCTTAGCATAACTGAAGTCGTAGGTGGGTAACAATTTTTACTCATTCGTTCTTCACCTTTTCCTATGGATGGTCTGGTGAGCACTGGTTCTCTTTTGTTTTACTGTTTTAGTTTTTTACGATTTTCCGTTATAAAATCAATAATGTTTTATTACTCTTTTACTATTTTGTTTTAAATTATTGTACAAATTTTAAGAATTTTATATTTATATCTTTTACAGATTGATAATAAACATTGCAATGTTCGAAACGTCTCTAAATAAATTATGGCCTGTTAACTGATGTTTTTTGGACCCTGCTGCACACCAAATATATATATATATATATATATATATATATATATATATATATATATATATATATATATATATATATATATATATATATATATATATATTATATATATATATATATATATATATAGAGAGAGAGAGAGAGAGAGAGAGAGAGAGAGAGAGAGAGAGAGAGAGAGAGAGAGAGAGAGAGAGAGAGAGAGAGAGAGAGAGAGAGAGAGAGAGACAAAATATAAAAAAGAAATAAAAGAGTGTAAAACGGCCAAGTAAACATCATAATCTTATCAGGAAAAAAATATCGAAATGATTTTCAAATTATAACAGGAGAAATCAAAGATTTCTGACCTTCGCCAGAGGTTAATGGAGCCGTCCATGACTTAAGATCTATCTGCGATGGAAATTTCATCAAAATCCGTCAAGTATTTTTGTCATCTTTAAAATGTCGCAAATGCAAATCTGCATCTAGAATCCTGATCCCGATTCGGATTACCTAGAAAATTCCATGGGGACGTCTATGAGCTAAGATCTATCTGTGGTGGAAATTTCATCAAAATCCTTCGAGTAGTTTTGACCTAATCTTCTCCACAGACACACGAAAAATGTAAATCTGGATCTGGATCAACTCCAAAATTTAATGGGGTCGTCCATGACCTAAAGTCTATCTTCGTTGAAAATTTCATCAAAATCCGTCCACAGACGCAGACAGACAAACTAATAAACCGATTCGATTGCATAATCTCCTTGGCGGAGGTAATAAAAGTGTTAACCATATATCTAAAACACTCATACACGAAGAACCAAATAAACATATAAAACCAAAATAAATAAATAAAAAATCAATTGACATCAGATATGGAAGACTGACAAGAGGCCGGCAATTAAATATTTACCAGAGGGGACTTCTCAGCCAATAACCATTAGATCCTTATGCTTCGACTTTAATTAATATTTTAGGCATCCATTGCCTTTTCATTAGAGGTGCACATATGACATAGAGTGGAGATACCTTAAGGCCCTCTTCACACGAGTGGTTTAAAGCCGCGCGGTTGCGACCATGCGGTTTAGAAGTCAATGTAGATCAATGTGTCACTTCATACGCTAGGGGAAATAACCACGGAGCAGAATAACCGGACGGTGTGGCGGGATGTCACAAGAACAACCCCCACCTTGAATCACACTAAACAGACAATTGTCTCTGCAACACAAACTTTCCCCTTACGTTATCATAAACTGGACTCTTAGACTGAAGGGAAACAAAAACAAAACATGACCTTAAAACTATTATTTCTTAAAACTTAAAAATAAATCAATAACCATCCACAATCAAATTATCAACACTTAAAACTAATCAAAAACTTAACATTAAATATATAATAACCGTACAACATTCATATAAATTCCCCCCCCCCCAAAAAAAAAAACCTAACAAACTTAAAATTAAACTTCACACCAGCACCCAAATATGTATGTTTATATGATATACTGTATTTTAATGGCACCAACACAGCCGTCCACACACTGCCGAACTGTCTTTTTTTAAGGCACACAACCATAGCTTTGTGGTTAGCAATACACTGTGTGGCAATTTGCCACAACTACCTCCCTGATTGGGGTCCTGGATGTCATCATCGTAATCAAAAACATCATCATCAACAGCAATCGGAATATCTTTCGTTCCGGGTCATCAACATTTAACTAAATCTGAACAGTCGTTACCAAATTCCTTATTATAAGCCAGGTCGTCAACAAATAATTTTACATTCAAAGAAAACCTCTCCAAAGGAGGAATTACGGCCTGCAAATGAAAAAAAGTAAAACACTTACGAACACTCCTAACTAACTAATCTATCGCACTATAATAAAAAATAAATAATAAACTGTTCCCATCATTCACAATCACGACAAGCAAATATAAACAAAACTGTACTTACTCAAAAATAAACAAAACACTTCGCCGCTGGTCGAAAAAATAATAATAATAATCCAGCATTCACACTACTGCCCCTTGCTGCAGTCAAATAAAAAAGCCATTCACCCAAGACGTTCACCACTGTCGTAACCTAGCTAAAAAATAAACAAACAATCTCATTTATACCAACAGTCTTTCTCACAACAAACAATCAATACACTAACTACCTTTCGCTCGCTGACACAATCTCTCTCTCTCTCTCTCTCTCTCTCTCTCTCTCTCTCTCTTTCTCTCTCTCTCTCTCTCTCTCTCTCTCTGGATTTGGTAAACAAAGAAATAAATAAAAATAAAACAAAAATTAATCCTCCACAACGGTAGTGATTCCCAAACTACACGCACTGCTAAGGCCGGCTTCACATGAGCGGTTTGCGACCGCAACCGTGTGGTTTAGAAGTCAATGTAGATCAATGAAGCCCTTTACACACTGCGGGAAATAACCACGCGGTAGAATAACCGGACGGTAGTGATTTCCAAACTGCAAGCACTGCTAAGGCCAGCTTCACTCGAGCGGTTTGCAACCGTTCGCTTTAGAAGTCATTGTAGATCAATGTGTCCCCTAACACGCTGCAGGAAATAACCACGCGTCAGAATAACCGGACGGTAGTGATTTCCAAACTGCACGCACTGTTAAGGCCGGCTTCACACGAGTGGTTTGCAACCCTGCGGTTTAGAAGTCAATGTAGATCAATGCGTCACTTCATACGTTGCGGGAAATAATGTGTACCTTCACACGCTGCGGGAAATAACCACACGGCAGAATAACTGGACAGTAGTGATTTTCAAACCGCTCCTGTGAAGCGGGCCTAACGTGTTGAAAGGGTTTGTGTATCGCCATAATCAGCAGCGCTATACTAGTTAGGGCTGCCCATGCTAGGTTAGTTTGTTGTGAGTGATCAGAAAAAAGTCTCCCACCATCACCAATCCGTACTGGCCAACAACTTCACATAAAAACTATACCACAGATTTTTACCAAACTAGGTTGCCATGTTAGGTATGACCTAAGGATGAATCTGTTACAGTTTGATTAACGTACATCAAAGTACACGTACGCAGCAGTACTTTGAAAATAACGTCAATGTGAAGTAAATAGCAAATTTTTGGTTGGTTTATTTTTTGTTTGTGAACAACATTACGCCAAAACTATTAACTAATTTCAACAATACTTGGATATGTGGGGTATGCCCCTATGACAAATTCATTGAACTGCACTGTTAAAAAACCGTAATTTTAATCGGAAATTCTCCGTAAAAAATATAATATTCTCAGCCGTATTTCAGTAAAATACAAACGACCGTAATTTTACCATACTTTTTTACTATCTTATACAGGTTGATGACCGGAATATCACTCCTTTACGTCAATATATCTGTTTTTAAGACGGTAAATACCTGGCAACATTTATTCCAGGATTTTTACCGCTTTTCACAGCAAATATTTAAGAAGCAGTGGACTAGAAACGGCTGCTTTTGTCGTTGTTGTCATTGAAATAAAGAGATATTCTACTGATCACCTAAATACGATAAAGATATTCACATTTGCATTAGGGAATCATTAGTCAACCCCTCTGTGGTTTTAATCAACACAATGTCAAGATATATCATAACAACGATATCTAAGCCGGGTAGTTCATTAAGAGTAGTTAAAATGAAATATTGATTGGAAGAATGGACTTGCCTATATTAGTGGGTATGAAATCAGAGAATTTTATTATGATTTGTTATGGATTTGAGCGTGGTAGGAATGAAAGACGGGGAAAGAGTGACACACATACGAACCGACAGAAAGAAGGGGAAGGAGAGACACACATACGAACTGACAGAAAGAAGGGGAAAGAGAGAAAGACATACGAACAGACAGAAAGAAGGGGAAAGAGAGAAAGACATACGAACAGACATAAAGAAGGGGAAGGAGAGACACACATACGAACCGACAGAAAAAAGGGAAAGAGAGAAAGACATACGAACAGACAGAAAGAAGGGGAAGGAGAGACAGACATACAAGCAGACAGAAAGAATGGGAAGGAGAGACAGTCATACGAAGATATAGAAAAAAATGGGAATGAGAGACAGACATACGAACATATAGAAAGAAGTGGAATGAGAGACAGACATACGAACAGACAGAAAGAATGGGAAGGAGAGACAGACATACGAACAGACAGAAAGAATGGGAAGGAGACACAGACATACGAACATACAGAAAGGAGTGGAATGAGACACACATACGAACATACAGAAAGACGGGGAAGGAGAGACAGACATACGAACAGACAGAAAGAATGGGCAGGAGAGACAGACATACAAACAGACAGAAAGAATAGGAAGGAGAGCCAGACATACGAACAGACAGAAAGAATGGGAATAAGAGACAGACATGCAAACAGACAGAAAGAAGGGGAAGGAGAGACAGATATACGAACAGACAGAAAGAATGAGAAGGAGACACAGACATACGAACAGACAGAAAGAATGGGAAGGAGAGACAGACATACGAACAGACATAAAGAAGGGGATTGAGAGACAGACATACGAAAATACAGAAAGAAGTGGAATGAGAGACAGACATACGAACAGACAGAAAGAATGGGAAGGAGAGACAGACATACGAACAGACAGAAAGAAGGGGAAGGAGAGACAGACATACGAACATACAGAAAGAAGGGGAAGGAGAGACAGACATACGAACAGACAAGAAAGAATGGGAAGGAGAGACAGACATACGACCAAACAGAAAGAATGGGAATGAGAGACAGACATACGAACATACAGAAAGAAGGGGAAGGAGAGACAGACATACGAACAGACAGAAAGAATGGGAAGGAGAGACAGACATACGAACAGACATAAAGAAGGGGAATGAGAGACAGACATATGAACATACAGAAAGAAGTGGAATGAGAGACAGACATACGAACAGACAGAAAGAAGGGGAAGGAGAGACAGACATACGAACAGACAGAAAAAATGGGAAGGAGAGACAGACATACGAACAGACAGAAAGGAGTGGAATGAAAGACAGACATACGAACATACAGAAAAAAGGGGAAGGAGAGATAGACATACGAACAGACAGAAAGAATGGGAATGAGAGACAGACATGCAAACAGACAGAAAGAGGGAAGGAGAGACAGATATACGAACAGACAGAAAGAATGGGAAGGAGACACAGACATACGAACAGACAGAAAGAATGGGAAGGAGAGACAGACATACGAACAGACAGAAAGAATGGGAATGAGAGACAGACATACAAACAGACAGAAAGAATGAGAAGGAGAGACAGACATACGAACAGACAGAAAGAATGGGAAGGAGAGACAGACATACGAACAGACAAGAAAGAATGGGAATGAGAGACAGGCATACGAACAGACAGAAAGAATGAGAAGGAGAGACAGACATACGAACAGACAGAAAGAATGGGAATGAGAGACAGACATACGAACAGACAGAAAGAATGGGAATGAGAGACAGACATACGAACATACAGAAAGAATGGGAGGGAGAGACAGACATACGAACAGACAGAAAGAATGGGAATGAGAGACAGACATGCAAACAGACAGAAAGAAGGGGAAGGAGAGACGGACATACGAACAGACAGAAAGAATGGGAAGGAGACACAGACATACGAACAGACAGAAAGAATGGGAAGGAGAGACAGATATACGAACAGACAGAAAGAATGGGAAGGAGAGACAGACATACAAACAGACAAAAAGAATAGGAAGGAGAGCCAGACATACGAACAGACAGAAAGAATGGGAATGAAAGACAGACATGCAAACTGACAGACATGCAAACAGACAGAAAGAAGGGGAAGGAGAGACAGATATACGAACAGACAGAAAGAATGGGAAGGAGAGATAGACATACGAACAGACAGAAAGAATGGGAAGGAGACACAGACATACGAACAGACAGAAAGAATGGGAAGGAGAGACAGACATACGAACAGACAGAAAGAATGGGAAGGAGACACAGACATACGAACAGACAGAAAGAATGGGAATGAGAGACAGACATACGAACAGACAGAAAGAATGAGAAGGAGAGACAGACATACGAACAGACAGAAAGAATGGGAAGGAGAGACAGGCATACGAACAGACAGAAAGAATGGGAAGGAGAGACAGGCATACGAACAGACAGAAAGAATGGGAAGGAGAGACAGACATACAAACAGACAGAAAAAATAGGAAGGAGAGCCAGACATACGAACAGACAGAAAGAATGGGAATGAAAGACAGACATGCAAACAGACAGACATCCAACAGACAGAAAGAAGGGGAAGGAGAGACAGATATACGAACAGACAGAAAGAATGGGAAGGAGAGATAGACATACAAACAGACAGAAAGAATGGGAAGGAGACACAGACATACGAACAGACAGAAAGAATGGGAAGGAGAGACAGACATACGAACAGACAGAAAGAATGGGAATGAGAGACAGACATACGAACAGACAGAAAGAATGGGAAGGAGACACAGACATACGAACATACAGAAAGAATGGGAAGGAGAGACAGACATACGAACAGACAGAAAGAATGGGAAGGAGACACAGACATACGAACATACAGAAAGAATGGGAAGGAGAGACAGACATACGAACAGACAGAAAGAATGGGAATGAGAGACAGACATACGAACAGACAGAAAGAATGGGAAGGAGAGACAGGTATACGAACAGACAGAAAGAATGGGAAGGAGAGATAGACATACGAACAGAGAGAAAGAATGGGAAGGAGAGATAGACATACGAACAGACAGAAATAATGGGAAGGAGAGATAGACATACGAACAGACAGAAATAATGGGAAGGAGAGACACACATGCAAACAGACATAAAGAATGAGGAGAGAGAGACATACGAACAGACAGAGAATCAGAGTTGTGGAGAGAGTTGACAGGTGATAACACCTGTCTAATGGGAGAATAAGACGGGTAAGAATTCATCAATAATCATATTTCACTAGAAAAACAAGATAAAGAACTCTTAAAACACACTCGCAAGATTCCCAACGTAAATAATATAATCTTTAACACAATTCCTAACAATTCTTTCAGAAACTTTAATATCCTGTTTGTCTGTATGTCTGTCTACTTCCCTCTCTTTCTCTCTTGTCTCGCTCAGGGCAAAGAGGGAATAGACATACCCTGATGAGAGGGGGTACACCAAGAGGTACACTCTGAAACCACAATCTCCCACAAATTACGAAACTGCCGTGTTGTAGTTAAGAAAGGGGTAGAGGCTGGGAAGAGTTGACTCTGTGTGTGCGCATGTCTATCAAAATATTTAGCCGTCCTTTTTGACAGGTCGCGTACATTAGTTAAATTAGAATTGTCTTATAAGGAGACCATTATGACATATTTCTCTCTCTCTCTCTCTCTCTCTCTCTCTCTCTCTCTCTCTCTCTCTCTCATTTTTCTCCGCTTTTCTCTTTGCGTTCTCTCTCTCTCTCTTTCTCTCTCTCTCTCTCTCTCTCTCTCTCTCTCTCTCTCTCTCTCTCTCTCATTTTTCTCCGCTTTTCTCTTTGCGTTCTCTCTCTCTCTCTTTCTCTCTCTCTCTCTCTCTCTCTCTCTCTCTCTCTCTCTCTCTCTCTCTCTCTCTCTGTGCCGGTTTTTCTCGCTTTCTTTATTTCCTCCTCTCTCAGCACGCGCGTGCACAAGCACACACACACACATTCCCACACATTCCCTTTTGTTTTGAAGTTTGTTTACATGCCAAGGACCGTCTTATCTAATAAAGAAATAGCTCCAGAGTTCCATTTCCTTTTGTCTTTTTAATTTACTATTTTCAAAGAATCTTTTCCTCTTGATTTTAGCTCAAAAGGAACTCGAACAAATACAAATATTTTCAGTAAAAGTCTTATAACATTTTTTAATTTGATTCCCTCCAATTGTGAGGGTTAATAAGGACGTTGACAAGAGTAATTTTTATCGAATTGATAAACATTCAAAAACAACAACAACAACAACAACAAATGCAGCCGTTTCTATATATAATATAGTTCCCTCCACTTTGAAGGTTAATAGGGATCTAGACGAGAGTGATTCTTATCGAAAAAAATATCATTCAACAACAACAACAACAACAACAACCACAACAACAGCAACAACAACAAAAACAACAACAAAAGCAGCCCTTTCTAATCTAGTACAAGACAAATTATCATTATTATTATTATTATTAATTGCTAAGCTACAACCCTAGTTGGAAAAGCAGAATGCTATAAGCCCAGGGGCTCCAACAGGGAAAATAGCCCAGTGAGGAAAGGAAACAAGGAAAAAAAATATTTTAAGAATAATGTTAAAATAAACATTTCCTATGTAAACTATAAAAACTTTAACAAAACGCGAGGAAGAGAAATAAAATAGAATAGTGTGCCCGAGTGTACCCTCAAGCAAGAGAACTCTAACCCAAGATAGTGGAAGACAATGGTACAGAGGCTATGGCACTACCCAAGACTAGAATGCCACAGACATGTCCCTATCCATGCCTGGGGTTTAGCCTGGTTTCATCACCACGCCAGGCAGAGCACATTGTTGATCATGTTGATAAACAAACCATTTCAGAATTGAATAAACATTCATATATTGACAAACAGATAAAAATTTACCAAGCGATAACTGCCTTTACTCAATTGTACATCATATAAAGAATCTAAACATGAAATGATCCACTTTTCATTTTGGTTAACTGCTGCACTGTAGTTGTTCATTCGCCACTTTCCTCTGGGTGAGGTTAGAAGAGACTCTTTAGCTATGGTAAGCAGCTCTTCTAGGACAGTGCAAAATCAAACCATTGTTCTCTAGTCTTGGGTAGTGCCATAGCCTCTGTACCATGGTCTTCCACTGTTTTGGGTTAGATTTCTCTTGCTTGAGAGTACACTCGGGTAAACTATTCTATCTTTGTGTCTCTTCCTCTTATTTTGTTAAAGTTTTATATTTCATTTGCCCTTGTTTCCTTTCCTCACTGGGCTATTCTCCCTGTTGGGGACCCCTGGGCTTATAGCATCCTGTTTTTCCAACTAGGGGTGTAGCTTAGCAAGTAATAATAATAATAATAATAATAATAATAATAATAATAATAATAATAATAATAATCTCACCTCTCAATGACTTGAGACAATAACACTGGGTTGACATTGTTCATTTCAGTTGTTGAAATCAGCGAAAATATTGAGGATGTTTTCGTTATTAAGGAAATGTGTGTTTTATACATAAGGACCCGTTCATGTTCTGTTACTTCTTGTCGTTCAAATCCAAATATGAACTATAATAATAATAATAATAATAATAATAATAATAATAATAATAATAATAATAATAATAATAATAATAATAATAATCATAATAGTAATAATAACAATAATTATTATTATTATTATTATTATTATTATTATTATTATTAATAATAATACTCTTATTATTAAAATTTTTATTATTATTATTATTATTATTATTATTATGATTATGATTATTATTATTATTATTATTATTATTATTATTATTATTATTATTATTATTATTATTATTTTTTGTTCATCAAATTCTTAGTTATAACCATCACCATTGATAATAATAAAATTATTATCAGCCATAATAACAACAATAACAACAATTAAAAACAGGATTTAATACCTGAAACAAAGAAAAGGTACGATTTCTTTTCATTCCCTTTGAGAACTTTTTTACAACTCCCCTTTTTCGTGATTTCGTAATTCTATTTTCCTTCCACATCAAAGGATATTTCCCCTTTCCAGATTTTCCCCTCAACCAAGCCCTCTGTTCCCCTCTCAGCAAACCCTTACCTCCCTATCTGTTTTGTCCCTCATATTAACGTCCATCATTTATAGCATTCTAAATTTTTAAAGCCATACTAATTACTTTCCACTTCGAACCACCTCCAATCTTCGTCCCTATCATTATAATGTCAATATTGATTCCCTTTTATGTTCATAAACCTTTTTTTTTAATTCTTCTTAAAGTTGCCATACCCCTTGGACACATTGAAAATTGGTTACATCATTGTAATGTCAATATGGTTTACTTATAATGTCCATCAACCTTTATGTATTCTCCTGAAAGTTGCCATACTCATTGGACGCTTTGCAAATTGGTTGCAACATTGTTATGTCAATATGGTTTACTTTTAATGTCCATAAACCTTTTTTTTTAATTCTCCTTAAAGTCGCCATAATCCTTGGACACTTTGTAAATTGGTTCCATCATTGTAATGTCAATATGGCATCCTTTTACTAGCCATACACATTTTTTCAATTCTATTTAAAGTTGCCATACTCCTTGGACACTTTGAAAATTGGTTACATCATTGCAATGTCAATATGGTTTACTTTTAATGTCCATAAACCTTTTTTTGATTATCCTTAATTTTAATTATCCTTAAAGTTGCCATACTCCTTGGACACTTTGGAAATTGGTTACATCGTCATAATGTCAATATTGTTTTCCTTTAATGTTCATTAACCTTTTTTTACTCTCCTTAAAGTTGCCATACTCCTTGGACACTTTGCAAATTGATTACATCATTGTAATGTCAATATGGCATCCTTTTAATAGTCATACACATTTTTTCAATTCACCTTTATGTTGCCATACTCCTTGGACACTTTAGAAATTGGTTTCATTATTATAATGTCAATCTGGTTTACTTTTAATAGCCATAAACCTTCTTTTTTTTATTCTCCAGTAGATTTACCCTTTGGGCATTTTGAAAATTGGTTACGTCAGATGTAATAAAATAACTGGGGAAAACTGAGCAGTTAAAACGGGTCTTTATTTATCTCAAACATGCATTGCTTTACTCCACCATTTGCTATTATTTTCTTTATCTTCTATCTTTGGACTATCTTCACCCCTTCAAGGACCCATAGCATCCTTTTTTTTTACCTTCTATCTTTACACTATCTTCACCCCTTTAAGGAACCGTATCATTATTTTCTTTATCTTCTATCTTTGCACTATCTTCGTCTCTTTAAGGAACCATATAATTATTTTCTTTATCTTCTATCTTTGCACTACTTCACCCCTTCAAAGACCCATATTATTTTCTTTATCTTCTATCTTTGCACTGTCTTCACACCTTCAAGGAACCATATCATTATTTTCTTTACCTTCTATCTTTGCACTATCTTCACCCCTTAAAGGAACCATATTATTTTCTTTATATCCTATCTTTGCACTATCTTCGTTTCTTCAAGGAACCATATAATTATTTTCTTTATCTTCTATCTTCGCACTATCTTCACCCCTTCAAAGAACCATATAATTATTTTCTTTATCTTCTATCTTCGCACTATCTTCACCCCTTCAAAGAACCATATAATTATTTTCTTTATCTTCTATCTTTGCACCATCTTCACACCTTCAAGGAACCATATCATCATTTTCTTTATCTTCTATCTTTACTCTATCTTCACCCCTTCGATGAACCGTATTATTTTTTTTATCTTCTATCTTTGCACTATATTCACCCCTTCAAGGAACCATATCATTATTTTCTTTACCTTCTATCTTTGCACTATCTTCACCCCTTAAAGGAACCATATTATTTTCTTTATCTTTTATCTTTGCACTATCTTCGTTTCTTCAAGGAACCATATAATTATTTTCTTTATCTTCTATCTTGGCACTATCTTCACTCCTTCAAAAAACCATATAATTATTTTCTTTATCTTCTATCTTTGCACTATCTTCACACCTTCAAGGAACCATATCATCATTTTCTTTATCTTCTATCTTTACTCTATCTTCACCCCTTTAAGGAACTGTATTATTTTCTTTATCTTCTATCTTTGCACTATATTCACCCCTTCAAGGAACCATATCACTATCTTCACCCCTCCAAGGACCCATATCATCATTTTCTTTATCTTCTATCTTTGCAATATCTTCACCCCTTCAAGGAACCATATCATTATTTTCTTTACCTTCTATCTTTGCACTATCTTCACCCCTTAAAGGAACCATATTATTTTCTTTATATCCTATCTTTGCACTATCTTTGTTTCTTCAAGGAACCATATAATTATTTTCTTTATCTTCTATCTTCGCACTATCTTCACCCCTTCAAAGAACCATATAATTATTTTCTTTATCTTCTATCTTCGCACTATCTTCACCCCTTCAAAGAACCATATAATTATTTTCTTTATCTTCTATCTTTGCACCATCTTCACACCTTCAAGGAACCATATCATCATTTTCTTTATCTTCTATCTTTACTCTATCTTCACCCCTTCGATGAACCGTATTATTTTTTTTATCTTTTATCTTTGCACTATATTCACCCCTTCAAGGAACCATATCATTATTTTCTTTACCTTCTATCTTTGCACTATCTTCACCCCTTAAAGGAACCATATTATTTTCTTTATCTTTTATCTTTGCACTATCTTCGTTTCTTCAAGGAACCATATAATTATTTTCTTTATCTTCTATCTTGGCACTATCTTCACTCCTTCAAAAAACCATATAATTATTTTCTTTATCTTCTATCTTTGCACTATCTTCACACCTTCAAGGAACCATATCATCATTTTCTTTATCTTCTATCTTTACTCTATCTTCACCCCTTTAAGGAACTGTATTATTTTCTTTATCTTCTATCTTTGCACTATATTCACCCCTTCAAGGAACCATATCACTATCTTCACCCCTCCAAGGACCCATATCATCATTTTCTTTATCTTCTATCTATGCACTATCTTCACCGCTTCAAGGAACCATATCATTATTTTCTTTATATTTTATCTTTGCACTATCTTCACCCCTTCAAAAAACCATATTATTTTCTATATCTTCTATCTTTGCACTATCTTCACCCCTTCAAGGAACCATATTATTTTCTTTATCTTCTATCTTCGCACTATCTTCGTCCTTCAAGGAACCATATAATTATTTTCTTTATCTTCTATCTTTGCACCATCTTCACCCCTTCAAGGACCCATAGCATCCTTTTTTTTTACCTTCTATCTTTACACCATCTTCACCCCTTTAAGGAACCATATCATTATTTTCTTTATCTTCTATCTTTGCACTATCTTCACCCCTTCAAGGAACCATATCATTATTTTCTTTATTCTCTATCTTTGCACTGTCTTCACCCCTTCAAGGAACCATATCATCATTTTCTTTATCTTCTATCTTTGCAATATCTTCACACCTTCAAGGAACAATATCATTATTTTCTTTTCCTTCTATCTTTGCACTATCTTCACCCCTTCAAGGAACCATATTATTTTCTTTATCTTTTATCTTTGCACTATCTTCGTCTCTTCAAGGAACCATATAATTATTTTCTTTATCTTCTATCATTGCACTATCTTCAACCCTTCAAGGAACCATAAAATAATTTTCTTTATCTTCTATCTTTGCACTATATTCACTCCTTCAAGGAACCATATCACTATCTTCACCCCTCCAAGGACCCATATCACAATTTTCTTTATCTTCTATCTTTGCACTATCTTCACTCCTTCAAAGAACCATATAATTATTTTCTTTATCTTCTATCTTTGCACTATCTTCACCCCTTCAAGGAACTATATAATTTTTTTTATCTTCTATCTTTGCACTATCTTCGTCCTTTCAACGAACCATATAATTATTTTCTTTATCTCCTATCTTTGCACTATCTTCACCCCTTCAAGGAACCATATAATTATTTTCTTTAGCCTCTATCTTTGCACCATCTTCGTCCTTTCAACGAACCATATAATTATTTTCTTTATCTCCTATCTTTGCACTATCTTCACCCCTTCAAGGAACCATATCATCATATTCTTTATCTTCTATCTTTGCCCTATCTTCACCCCTTCAAGGAACCATATCATAATTTTCTTTATCTTTTATATTTGCCCTATCTTCACCCCTTCAAGGAACCATATAATTATTTTCTTTATCTTTTATATTTGCCCTATCTTCACCCCTTCAAGGAACCATATCATAGTTTTCTTTATTTTATATCTTTGCACTATCTTCACCCCTTCAAGGAACCATATAATTATTTTCTTTAGCCTCTATCTTTTCACTATCTTCACCCCTTCAAGGAACCATATCATTGTTTTCTTTATATTCTATCTTTGCACTATCTTCGCCCCTCAAAAGATCCATATCATTTTCTTCATTTTTCTATCTTTGCATTATCTTCACCCCTTCAAGGAACCATATCATCATTTTCTTTATCTTCTATCTTTGCACTATCTTCACCCCTTCAAGGAACCATATAATTATTTTCTTTATCTTTTATATTTGCCCTATCTTCACCCCTTCAAGGAACCATATCATCATTTTCTTTATCTTTTATGTTTGCCCTATCTTCACCCCTTCAAGGAACCATATAATTATTTTCTTTATCTTCTATCTTTGCACTATCTTCACCCCTTCAAGGAACCATATAATTATTTTCTTTATCTTCTATCTTTGCCCTATCTTCACCCCTTCAAGGAACCATATAATTATTTTCTTTATCTTTTATGTTTGCCCTATCTTCACCCCTTCAAGGAACAATATCATCATTTTCTTTATCTTCTATCTTTGCACTATCTTCACCCCTTCAAGGAACCATATCATCATTTTCTTTATATTCTATCTGTGCACTATCTCCACCCCTTCAAGGAACCATATCATCATTTTCTTTATATTCTATCTGTGCACTATCTCCACCCCTTCAAGGAACAATATCATCATTTTCTTTATTTTCTATCTTTGCACTATCTTCACCCCTTCAAGGAACCATATCATAATTTTCTTTATTTTCTATCTTTGCACTATCTTCACCCCTTCAAGGAACCATCTTATAATTTTTTCATCTTCTATCTTTGCACTATATTCACCCCTTCAAGGAACCATATCATAATTTTGTTTTATCTTCTATCTTTGCACTATACTCACCCCTTCAAGGAACCATATCATCATTTTCCTTATCTTTTATCTTTGCACTACATACATCCCTTCAAGGAACCATATCACTATCTTCACTCCTCAAAGGAATCAAGGAATCATATAATACTAATTATCACCAACTCCTTACACCACCTTGGCCCCCCTCCCCCCCCCCCCCCTCAGCCAATGCATTTGCATCACTTATCTCTCCCACTTCAAACAGCATCATGCCATTATTACGATCATCTCTTGGGAGGCGATAAGAAAGTCAAGGACAATGGAATCGCTTTGACTGATATTCATAATTTCGTAAGGTTGGCCCTCACTCCTGGTTGTGCCAGAAAGAAAATTCTATCATGTAACTTCAAACTAATGGAATAACGGCTGTTTTTAATTGCTAAAGGTTATTCAAGCTGAGTGACTGAGGCTTGGCATAAAAAGCAAAAATACTGGAAATGGAAAATGAAAATGTTCAAGAGAGAGTTATTCCGAAATACGTAAGAGTGGTCTCGGCCGTTGGTGTGCCATGGTCTTCCACTGTCTTGAGTTAGGGTTCTCTTGCTTGAGGGTACACTCGGCACACTATTCCATCTTATTTCTTCTTCCTCTTGTTTTGTTAAAGTTTTTATAGTTCATGCACGAGATATTCATTTCAATGTTACTGTTCTTGAAATATCTTATTTTTCCTTGTGTTCCTTTCCTCACTGGGCTATTTTCATTGTTGGGGCCCCTGAGCTTATAGAATTCTGCTTTTCCAACTAGGGTTGTAGCTTAATAATAATAATAATAATAATAATAATAATAATAATAATAATAATAATAATAATAATAATAACTTTAGGGAAATGGAATAAACACTGTCTTCAATTGCTAAAGGTTATAAAAGGTGAGTGATTGAGGCATTACATAAGAAGCAAAAATGCTGGAAATGGAAAATAAAAAAAAAAAAGATTGAAAATTCTCAAGAAATACTCCTTTCGAGATTTTCGGGAAAATAATGTTATACTCAAAGTTCACCTCCGACTCAGTAGGCGATGGACTTCACTTCCAAAGGGAATTCATTAAGAAGAGAAGCTGTGACAGATGAATGCAAGAATCCAGTAATAATTAGAGAAAAAGTATAAAATTATATGTTGTAAAAGGTACTATTAATACCATTCATTTTGAGGAGTCTATGAATATAATATTGATAATATTTTAAGGTTTAAATTTCATACTGAAGATTAGAATCAAAATGATTCAGTATTACATCCATAATGAAAAACGCTGCGAAGCAATAACTTAAAACATTGAATTGAATAACAATGAAGAATTAGAACGGGCACTCGGTGGAGAGCATACCTTCGCCTATAGCATGCTTTATATCACAAGATAGGCAACTGCACATACCTTCGCCTATATCACGCTTTATATCACAATTGAATTATGCAGAATTTGACACAAGTTTCATACATATCAGATAAATATTGACCACGATATATAAAAAAATACGTTTCTACCCTTTTCATGACGTTGACCTTCGACCCAATGACTGCCATAATCTAATCAAATTGTCCCTGGATCATGGCCAATAATCCCACAAAATTTCATTAGATTCGGTCAAATAGTTTTTGAGTTATGAGAATTACAAACACACATACAAACAAACAAATAAATACACATCGATCAAATAAATATACGCTTATCAAATAAATACACACCCATCAAATAATTATACGTCTATCAAATATATACACATCTATCAAATATATACACATCTATCAAATAATTATACGCCTATCAAATGAATACACGCCCATCAAATAATTACACGCCTATCAAATATATACACATCTATCAAATAATTATACGCCTATCAAATGAATACACGCCCATCAAATAATTACACGCCTATCAAATAATTACACGCCTATCTAATAATTGTACGCCCATCAAATAAATACACGCCTACCAAATAAATATACGCCCATCATATAATTAAACGCATATCAAATAATTATACACCCATCCAATAAATACACGCCTATCAAATAAATATATACCCATCAAAACAACGTTCGTAACGAAATTAGGGAAGGTAATAAATAAAATTGTAAAACTACAGCAAATAAACCATCTGAAAAAAATTGGGTAAGATCCTTATCAGTTGAATATTTTCGTCTATTTTTTTTTTTAAATCTAATCAATTCAGATATAAAAAAGAGAGAAAAAAAACAAAATAAAAATTTTAATAACATCATACTCAAAATTTGAAAAGTGATCTTCAAATCGGGGTAATTAAATATCTCCGCAAGAAAGAATGTATGAATAAATTGATTGACTGGCAACCGTAACTTACAAATAAACTAATTAATTCATTAATTAGTAGTTTTCTTTAATACATAATCGCTTATTAGAGTTGTGGTGGTCGATATGGTAACGTCCTTTGCCTGGTGATCGCCAGACTGAGGTTCGAGTCCCGCTCAAACTCGTTAGTTCCTTTGGTCGCTACAACTTCACCATCTGTGTGACCTAAGGTGGGGGGGGTTT
The DNA here is from genome assembly GCF_036898095.1 of Palaemon carinicauda. Lineage (NCBI taxonomy): Eukaryota > Metazoa > Arthropoda > Malacostraca > Decapoda > Palaemonidae > Palaemon > Palaemon carinicauda. Next base: position 34,439,844 of record NC_090766.1, on the reverse strand, counting down.
GGGGGAGCCTAAAGGTCTATCTGTTGGGTTATTAGCACCCATTGCCTCGCCCTCCTTGGTTCTAGCTTGGGTGGAGAGAGGGCTTGGGCGCTGATCATATGTATATATGGTCAGTCTTTAGGGAATTGTCCTGCTTGATAGGGCAATTTCACTGTCCATTCCCTCTACCACTCATGAGCGGCCTTTAAGCTTTATTAATCTCTCTTTAAGTTTTTTAATTATATCTAGAGACTTTATATTGTGATTACTGAGGAATATAATACATAACTTATACAATCAACATCAACAAATACAGCCATTTCTAATCAACTGCAGGACTAAGGCCTCAGCGTCATTAGTCATGTGTGGGTTTGGCCAGCTCACCACACTGTCCAGTTCGGATTTGTGATGGAGGGAGATTTTCGTCTGATCAATCACAGCACACCGACCAAGTATGGCTGATCATTGCGATACATAAACCCTGTCATCACGTTAATATATTTATATATATATATATATATATATATATATATATATATATATATATATATATATATATATATATATAAATACAATATATATAGTTATATATATATATATATATATATATATATAAATACAATATATATATACATATATATATATATATATATATATATATTATATATATATATATATATATATATATATATATATATATATATATATATATAAATACAATATATATAGATATATATATATATATATATATATATATAGATATATATATATATAAATACAATATACTGTATATATAATATATATATATATATATATATATATATATATATATATATATGAACCGGTGTAGCAACAGTTCCTTGAATTACCCAAAATGCAATGCAATTACGTCTCCCGGGATAACACGTGAGTCACGCTCTCCGCCTCAGGGAATGTGAGTTCTCATTTTGCATGCATAAGTCAAAGCAAACAAGGTTGTAATGCTCTGCCTAAAGACCTTTATTATTATTACTACTATTAATACACTCAATTTTTTCAATGAGGCGCATTTGCACCGACTCGCAGCGGTGCCCTTTTAGCTCGGAAAATTTGCCTACTATCTGATTGGTTATAATTATCTAATCCAACCAATCAGCGAGCAGGAAACTTTTCCGAGCTAAAAGGTTCACCTCCGCGAGTCAGTGCAAGTGCGCCTCATTAAAGAAAAAATTGAGTGTAGTGTAAGCGGCTAGATATTTAGATATGCACAAACACATGCAATTCCCCACCAAGGTATGACTACTCTCTCTTTCTCCCTACCCAAGGGACGGGGAGAGATAGTTATATGTCCGTTAAGATCAGCAGCATTGCCAGATGTATGACTACTCGGTTTCTCCCCTTTCCTAGGGAAGAGAAAAGAGGGATAGTTATACCCTAGTGAGAGGGGGTACCCCAAGAGGTACACTCAGAAACCACAACTGCCGTGTTGTAGTTAGGAAAGAGGGAGGAGAGTAGGAAGGGTTGAATGTGTGTGTGCGTGTGTGCATATGTAACTAAAAATTTCAGTCGTCCTTTTAGACGGGTCGCGTACACTATTAATAGCAATGATAAACAGAGGGGCACTCAGTAGAGCGCAGACCTCCGCCGCGGCAGCTTATTACTCGAACTTTTGCTCGACAGTGATCTTGACCTTCCTAAATTTAATCACTTCCAGCTTTTTTACAGAACAGTTATTCCCTGCAAGTTCCATTACGCTTAATATTGTGGCTAAGAACCTGTTCACAAACAAACAAACACACACACAAACAGGTTGAAAAACATGCCCTCCTTCCAACTTCGTTGGCCTTTTTGAAATTGGTTGACCTTTAGTAATATCACGATAAAAAGGTGGGCCTTAAATATTATATCTTTGGCCTTTTTCTGTTAATGGGTGGCCTTTTAAAGCCGCGTTTGATTCGAAGTTGGGCTTTGTCTCATTTAGAAAACCTGGCACCCCTGCTCGTGAGCGCGCTCTCTGTGTAGAGCGCCTTTAAGCACGGGTCCAGAATCGTTCCTTACTTGCTTTGCCCATTCTGAGCATGTCCGTCATTTCAGAGATGCTTTAGTCCTTAATTAATTTCATCAGGCCAGGTTTCTGTTACGACCTACACTGCGGCAGAGGAACATTATAAAGCTACAATTGCTGGAATATATTTCTTTATCTATAATTGCTGGAATGTATTTCTTCAGCTACAATTGCTGGAATATATTTCTTTATCTACAATTGCTGGAATATATTTCTTCAGCTACAATTGCTGGAATATATTTCTTCAGCTACAATTGCTGGAATATATTTCTTTATCTACAATTGCTGGAATATATTTCTTCAGCCACAATTGCTGGAATGCATTTCTTCATCTACAATTCATGGAATGCATTTCTTCATCTACAATTCATGGAACATATTTATCAACAATTATTGAAATATATTTCTTCATCTATATTTACTGGAATATATTTCCTCATCTACAATTGCTGGAATATGTTTTTTCAACAATTGATGGAATATATTTCTATATCTACAATTGCAGGAACATATTTCTTCAGCTACAATTACTGAAATATATTTCCTCATCTACAATTGCTGGAACATCTTTATCAACAATTGCTGGAACATATTTCTTAACCTAAAATTGCTGGAATATATTTCTTCATCTACAATTGCTGGAATACATTTTTTCAGCTACAATTGCTGGAATATATTTTTCCAGCTACAATAGATGGAATACATTTTTTCAGCTACAATTGCTGGAATACATTTCTTCAGCTACAATTGCTGGAATACATTTCTTCAGCTATAATTGCTGGAATATATTTCTTCAGCTACAATACATTTCTTCAGCTACAATTGCTGGAACATATTTCTTCATCTACAATTGCTGGTATATATTCTTTTATTGTAATTACTGGAATATATTTTATATCTACTATAACTGGAATATATTTCTTTATTTACAATTGCTGGAATAGATTTCTCTATTTTCAATTACTGAAACATATTTCTTTTGATGAAGAATTTTAATATATTTTATTGTATTATACAAGTTTTCTCATTTGTGTCTTAATAATGAGGAATTGATTAGGAAAATAAAATCAAATTTTGATTTTTGAATAAAATATTCAATTCTGGAATTTCAATATCTTGCTTATTTCAATCACCCCAATAGTGCAAAATAAATCTATCTCTGTGGCTCTATTATTATTATTATTATTATTATTATCATTATCGTTACCATTGTCATTATCATAATTGCTATTATTATTATCATTAGCTAAGCTACAACACTAGTTGGAAATGCAGGATGCTATATACCCAAGGGTTCGAACAGGGGAAAAACAGCCCAGTTAGGAATATATATGTATATATATATGTATATATGTATATATATATATATATATATATATATATATATACATATATATATATATATATATATATATGTATGTATATATATATATATATATATATATATATATATATATATATATATATACATAAACTACGAGAAGCTATGAACAATTCATATAAAATATTCTAAAACCAGTAACAACATTATATTGTATCTTTCATATATCTATCCATCAATCCATCTAACTATCTATGAGAAAGTAGTCCGTGGATACAATACATCGGAACAACTATCTATCTCTCAATTTATCTATCAGTCCCTCTCTCTCAGCAATGACCAATACATCCTCTGGTTACGAGTCAAGATTTAGCTATGACGCTAAGCTCACACACAAGACGTTACGTCGCCTGCTTAGCATACAAAGCCAGACTAAGATCTACTGAATCCACCATCTGAATCCAGCATCTGCATCCCGAGCGTATCCCAGAGGAGGACGCCTTGGGATCCGGAACTCCCTTGGGTTCAGTCGCCAGCCATCGCCGAGGGATGGGAGATGCATCTCAGCTTATGCATCTCAGCTTTGGCAGACATCGTAAAAGAATTTCATGTGGAACTTACGAGGATGAACGAAAAAAAGTGTTGTCTTGCTTTCTTGGCCGAGTAGAATTGGAAGATAGAAAAACTAGAATCTTTTGATCAAATTTCTATTTTTTATTTAAATGGAAAAGTTTAACTTAAAATTCGATGAGTATTGAGAATGAATTCTTCAACCAGTTTGATTTATGTTTATTCTATTTCAGAATATTATCCGGACTTTCGTTCATTCTTGTTGTTGTTGTTGATGATATTATTATTATTATTATTATTATTATTATTATTATTATTATTATTATTATTATCACTTGCTAAGCTACAACCCTAGTTGGAAAAGCAGAATTGTGGAAAAGCAGAATTCACTAAGCCCGAGGGCTCCAACGGGGAAAATAGCCCAGTGAGGAAACCAAATAGGGAAACTACAAGATAAGTAATAGACAATGAATTCTTTAATCAAATTGATTAATGTTTGTTCTATTTCAGAATATTATCCGGACTTGTATTCACTGTTCAATTACAGATAATTATTTAAATATGTTATTTTGAGTAGCTTCATGGTAAGCTTTTAACTGCAATACCAATACTTTTTAATGTTTTAATATTTTTTTTTTCACTAACTGTCATGGGCGTTCTCATTGTTTCTCTTTTGGAATTCAAGTTCAAAATATTATTGACGTTAAATATACATCGAAAGGACCATGTCAGCGTGCTGACAAGTCCACTCAGTGGTATTTTGCACAATCAATGATACAACTACTTTATTTACAAATGTTGCAAATAAATAATTAACAAATATCCTAACATTGAACAAAATAATTAATAAGGTTTATCAAACTTTGAAAACTTATTCAAGATTCTCTTAACCATAACAAACCATCTCAGACATATCATTAATATCACAATCTAAATTCTTCCAAACCAGTCCAAAAAAAAAAGTCATTGAAATTTCATATTATCTAGAAATTTTTAAAAAATATATAATACTTAATTAAAATATCTTTTCTAAAATCAAGAAATAAAATCCCATCAGTTCTGATTCACTTTAAGAGCTAAGATTTTATTATCAGTACAATTTTAATCTTAAAACAAAACTCAGATTGTCTCAAGTTGTTTTCCACAAAGCCTCTTTACGACCAGTCTCTCATTAGAATACCAAGATAAAATAAAAATACGGATAATGCCAGAGTATTCTATAAAAGAATATTTAAGGATAAGCTAATTATATAAGAATTACTGTACTAACGATGCTTTAAGGCCACTCCTAGCAAGGCTCAAGTATCATAATTTTCTGACTGGTAGAATAGTATTAGCTATCAGGATTAGCTATCAGAGTAAAATAGCCATTAGGACAAGATTTACGTAATTAATCATTCCCGTGTAATATATATATATATATATATATATATATATAAATATATATATATATATACACACACACATATATATATATATATATATATATATACACATATATATATATATATATATATATATATACTTAAGATATTTAATTGTTCATTTCTTGTAGCTTATATATTTTCTTATCTCCTTTCCTCTCTGGGCTATTTTCCTTCTTAGAGCCTTTGGGCTTATAGCATCCTGCTTTTCCAACTAGCGTTGTAGCTTAACAAGTAATACAATAAT
>NC_090766.1:34401759-34429259 GCF_036898095.1 Palaemon carinicauda | reverse complement strand
CTTGAACCTGCGCAAAGATAATTAATAGGTATACCTGAACACCTGCGCAAAGACAATTAATATGTATACCTGAAGACCTGTGCAAAGACAATAAATATGTATACTTGAACACCTGTGCAAAGATAATTAATATGTATACTTGAACACCTGTGCAAAGTTAATTAATATGTATACCTGAACACCTGCGCAAAGACAATTAATATGTATACCTGAACACCTGCGCAAAGACAATTAATATTAATACCTGAACAACTGGGCAAAGATAATTAATATGTATACCTTAACACCTGCGCAAAGACAATTAATATGTATACCTGAACACCTGCGCAAAGACAATTAATATGTATACCTGAAAACCTGTGCAAAGACAATTAATATGTATACCTGAACACCTGCGCAAAGACAATTAATATGTATACCTGAACACCTGCGCAAAGATATTTAATATGTATACCTGAACAACTGCGCAAAGACAATTAATATGTATACCCGAACACATGCGCATAGATAATTAATATGTATACTTGAACACCTGTGGAAAAATAATTAATATGTATACCTGAACACCTGCGCAAAGACAATTAATATGTATACTTGAACACCTGCACAAAGATAATTAATATGTATACCTGAACACCTGCGCTACGTAAAGACCACTCCTCAAAAGTCAGGTGTAAAAAAACTACCAAGCTAACAAGCAACACAAGTAAAGAAACTCGAATATTTAAAACGATCGTTTTAAGCGAAACGTTAAAAAACCAAATGTATTCTCGACTATCCTCCACTTTGGGATTTGCATTTTGTTTTCTTCGGGATTTCGTAAGCAGCAAACGCTTCCATTACTGTCCAAGTATATCTGCCAAGCCCCCAATAGAAATGCCTCTTGTGTATGCCAACGACTGATGACGGTGGGCCGTCTGCTTGCCAAGGTTTGCAATAGTGGAAATAGAAGGACCACACCGATGTCTTGAGGCCCATTTTTTTTTTTTTGCCTGCGACCTTCCGAATAATGGGAAAGGGAAGATATGTCGGTGGTTTACAAAGCATGGGTCATTTATCCTTGTCTTTGATTGGGTTTCCTTTTCTGGCCTCCTTTTGTCTCCTTCACTTGTCTTTCAGATTTATTACTCTATTTTTCTTTTGCTATTTTTTTTTTAGTGAAAATACATTAATTTGCCGCAAGTAAGATCACTAATGATTTACTGGAGGAGATGCACAAAGCTAAGGATATTTTTGGAGATGTTGTCTTGTCTTTTTCTGATTTATTACTCTCTTTTTTTATGTGAAATGAAGCTGTGTAAATTTTAATACTGACTAGAGGCAAAAAATCTACTCCTTCCTCTTCTTGAAAGAGAGAGAGAGAGAGAGAGAGAGAGAGAGAGAGAGAGAGAGAGAATGTACGTCTTGATATAAAGATATAAAATGAAACTGTGTAAATTTTGATACTGGCTAAAGACGAAATATCTACTCCTCCCTCTTCTTCTTCTTCAGAGAGAGAGAGAGAGAGAGAGAGAGAGAGAGAGAGAGAGAGAGATGTACGTCTTGATATAAAGATATAAAATGAAACTGTGTAAATTTTGATACTGGCTAAAGACGAAATATCTACTCCTTCCTCTTTTTGAGAGAGAGAGAGAGAGAGAGAGAGAGAGAGAGAGAGAGAGAGAGAGAGAATGTACGTCTTGACATAAAGATATAAAATGAAACTGTAAATTTTGATACTGACTAGAGACGAAATATCTACTCCTTCCTCTTCTTTATAGAGAGAGAGAGAGAGAGAGAGAGAGAGAGAGAGAGAGAGAGAGAGAGAATGTACGTCTTGAATTAAAGATATAAAATGAAACTGTGAAAATTTTGATACTGACTAGAGACGAAATATCTACTCCTTCCTCTTCTTTAGAGAGAGAGAGAGAGAGAGAGAGAGAGAGAGAGAAAGAGAGAGAGAGAGAGAGAGAGAAAATGTATCAATTACTGTATATGTAAAATCATATTGGTAACCCTTTCATTCTGCTTTTGTTACAATAATCATTAAAATGGGGACCTATTTATAGTAAAGGAAATATACTTCAAAGTAAATTACCATTGAGAGCAATTATCAGACAATCACTTCCTTTGATATACTTTATCTTTTGGAGAGAATTTACCTTTTATTTTCTTTGAACTGAATCTATCATGGCGTTTTTGTATCTACAATTCCATCCTTCCAGCAAACATTAATAATATCCAATTTTTTTAACATCTATAAAAGGAAAACGCTCTGAGTAAAAATCTCTTCAGGCTATATTCGTTCCAAGCTCCTATCTCTATTAATAATCAGTGGAAGAAAGTTTTAAAAAGTCTCTCTCTCTCTCTCTCTCTCTCTCTCTCTCTCTCTCTCTCTCTAGAATTTTATCAGATGGATAAAATCTTTCATTTCAAAGATAACTAAAAATTATTCCATGCTGGGAGTTTCAACATAAGATGGTCGATCTGTTATAGTTTTAGTTATCTTTTGATAATCCCTTTTATAAAAAAAATAGGAAACTAAACACTAAAATTTATGCAATGCTTCCAGTTTTATGATTATTTCCAGTTACCAGTCTGATATCTACATTTTTATTTATTATTCCTTAAGAAAAACTTTGTGTGATTTTTCCTTCTTAACTTGGCACGTGTTGATTTTTTTTTCTTATTCCTGTCTCGTGTCTTTAAAATGATGCTTTTTTTTTCGATTTACTTGTTCACAAAGATTCCAATCTATAAAATGAAAATTGTCCCTAAATCTTATGCTAGGAATTGCTTCCAAAACTGCGTTGAGCATAACATGGTTAAGAAGATTGTTTAAAATTCGGGCATTTACAATATAGAAATTATTGAGAGAGAGAGAGAGAGAGAGAGAGAGAGAGAGAGAGAGAGAGTACGTTTTGATACTGACTAGACAAAATATCTATTTTCTGAGAGAGAGAGAGAGAGAGAGAGAGAGAGAGAGAGAGAGAGAGATGTACATTTAAATACTAAGATGAAAAACGAAGCGGTGGAGGTCTTGATATTGAAAAGAAACATAGTATCTGATTTTTTCTTTTTCTTTTGAGAGAGAGAGAGAGAGAGAGAGAGAGAGAGAGAGAGAGAGCATATGTGACTGAGTCTCACTACAGCTTATCTTTCTTGGAAATCTTCCAGTGAAGACTGCTGCCACATTCCGAGTTCTATCGGTCCATAATTTTTTCTTTTGTCTCATGAAACAGGAATTCCAATTTCTAGATGTTGGAATATAGGGAATATTCTGGAACCTTATGGTGACAGAAAGAGGAATTGTGGTCATTCCTACTCGTAGGGGAATTGGATTATCCTGGGATATTCGTGTCTTAATTAGTAATCAATCTATTTGATTTAGTTTTTTTCTGGCGTTATTATTATTATTATTATTATTATTATTATTATTATCATTATTATTATTATTATTATTATTATTATTATTATTATTACTTCTTGTTAAGCTACAACCCTAGTTTGAATGCGAGATGCCATAAGCCCAGAGATTCCAAAAATAAAATATTTTAAGAAGAGTAACATAAAAACAAATATTTCCTACATCAACTATCAAAACTTTAACAAAACAAGAGGAAGAGAAATAACACAGAATAGTATGCCCGAGTGTACCCTCAAGCAAGAGAACTCTAACCCAGGACAGTGGATTACCATGGTACAGAAGCATGTTACAATCACAAAGATCACTAATACATGTGGGTATTGGGTGGGTATTTTGAATTTTCAAGTGTGGTCATACCCTTGGAGGAGAGTTCGAGCTCCGCTCAAGCTCGTTAGTTTTTTTGTGGTGTCTGCAACCTCACCATCCTTGTGAGCTAAGGATGGGTTATTGGGGGAGAGCAAGGTCTACCTACTGAGTCATCAGCATCCATTACCTGGCTCTTCCTGTCCTAGCCTGATGGAGAGGGATTTGGGCGCTAATCATATGTATATATATTCTGTAAATAATGCATTGCCCTGTCTATATGGACAGTCTCTAAGGGCATTTTACAGTCTCTATGGTCAGTCTCTAAGGGCACTGTCTGTCGCTAAGGTCAGTCTCTAAGGGCACTGCCTGTCGCTATGGTCAGTCTCAAAGGGCATTTCCTGTCGCTATGGTCAGTCTCTAAGGGCATTGTACTGTTTCTATGGTCAGTCTCTATGGCATTGCCCTGTCTCTATGGTCAATCTCCAAGGCCATTGTTCTATTTCTTTGATCAGTCTCTAAGGGCATTGTCCTGTCTCTGAGGTCATTGTCCTGCCTCTATGGTCAGTCTCTAAGAGCACTGTCCTGCTCCTTACCTCGGCCATAGTTTATTACTTATCATACATTGTAGATTTCAAAATAACAATTTGAATTACTTCCTTTTCTCAAAAAATTATATTCTGGGATTAATATTTACTCTTCAAGATATTCCAAATATGCTCAACTCGATTTGCCTAATTGTCTTCGTCAATCCCAATAGTTTCTTTTAAAAAGAAACCTTTAGCTGTGAGTCTCGGTATATTTAAATACCCATTTGCTTTAGCGTAAGGATTCAATGAAATATTCAAACGATCTCGGCTTTTAAAATCCAGTATTCCTTCGGGCAATCTCTATTACATACTCGGCAAATTGACTGGAATCTTCTTTAACATACTCCTCTCTCTCTCTCTCTCTCTCTCTCTCTCTCTCTCTCTCTCTCTCTCGGACTTCCTGGTAAATTTCGTATATATTTTTCCGTGCAAAAGCTTTTAATCACATTCTATTCTTGGCGTTTTTCTCCAAAGTACAAAGGCTTTTATATAATTAATTAAATCAGGGTTACAGTCAAGAACATGAAAGAAAAACCTTAAAGGAATATAGGATTTCTTTTTTGCATTTTACGTTTCTCTTTGAGGCCTTTCATGTAAACTGTTTGGCTTGTTAGGTTTGTGGTGGCCTATTGAGAACATCCCTGCCTAACGTTCTGCTGGACTTGGGTTCAAGTCCCGCTACTGCTCAATAGTTTCTTGTAGCGTCTGCAACCTCACCATCCATGTGAAATAAGGATGGCGGGGGGGAGCCTATATATCTACCTGCTGAGTCATCAGCATCCATTGCCTGGCACTCCTAGGTCCTACTTTGATTGGAGAGGGGGGCTTGGGCGCTGATCATATGTATATATGGTCAGTCTCTAGGGAACTGTCCTGCTACCTAAGGCATTGTCACTGTCCTCTGCCTCTGCCATTCACGAGCAGCCTTTAAACCAATAAATTAATTTGGAGTAAAAACAGCTGGTCTGAATATATATATATATATATATATATATTTATATATATATATGTATGTATATATATATATATATATATATCCGTTCACGATGAGTGACATTGCCAAACATAAAAAAAACAAACAAAAAAATCGACAAACACAAAACATTGGAGAGATGAAAACTGTTAGTAAAGAAGTAACAAGGAACGAACTTGTTTCATCATCGCTATTATTCGAATGGTTTTGTCTGGACAATCCGAGCGAACGGACGGGGCCTCTATGACGTCACAGCTCTGTTTCCGATTCTCGCTAAACTGATTTGCATGAATTTTTACTACGATGCTTCCAGCTCTCGCACCAAGAGGGGGGGGGGGACATAAAAAGACTAAAAAGACTGTTCTTATATTTTACAAATTGCTCTTTACCAGTATCATTTCAAAAAGATTATTCAACTAGTGTACGCAACCCGTCAAAAATGACGGCTAGATATTTATATATGTACATGCACACACACATTCAACCCTTCCCACCCCCTCCCTCTTTCCACACTACAGTACGGCAGTTATGGTTTTCGAGAGTAACTCTCAGGGTACCTCATCTTACCAGGGTATGGCTACTCCTTTTCCTTCCTACCCGAGCGACGTTGAGAGACCGAGTGGTTATGTCTGATAATGTCACTTATCGTAACTGGAAATATATATATATATATATATATATATACATATATATATACATACATATATATATATATATATATATACATATATATGTATGTATATATATATGTATATATATACATATATACATATATACGTGATGCCATCCTAGGGCCAGGGGAATGGCAGCGTATATTAGGACCGAGTACCCTGCTTCTCATAAGTCCTGCTATCAATGTGGATGTCATGAGATACAGGTAATAAAAGTTTGTGGCAGCCATAACAACTTTATTTGTGTTCGATCTACCGGAATCCAGACATGGATGATTCTATCTTCGATTGTCTTCTTACCATTATGGCTAAGATACAAGATAATAGAAAGGCTTCTTTTGTCTTTGTTGGTGATTTTAATGCTCACTATAAGGCGTGGTTAAGTTCTATCTCTCCTACCGATCGCCATGGCTTAAGAGCTTTAGACTTTGCCTCTGAATCAGGCTGTGAGCAAATCATAAAAGAAGCTACTCACAGGTCTGGTAATTGCTTGGACCTCGTGTACACTGACTCCCCTGGCGTTATAACTAGTAAGGTTTGTTCTCCAGTCGGGACATCTGATCATGCCTTGATTTCATTACTAGTGAAGACTGAGCAGCCTGTCCCTGGTACATCATACTCTTGTAAAATTTATATGAAATCCCAAGCAGACTGAAATGGGAATTTGCATGATCTTTTTTGCTTGAATTGGTCACAATTATATCTCTCCAGTAGTGTAGATCCTGTTGTCCCTTTGAATAAGAATCTAGTCAATATAATTGATAGGCATATCCCTTCTCGTGTGCTAAGGTACCGAGTGAAGGACAAACAGTGGTTCAATGATGGTTGTAGACCTGCTTATTTGGAGAAGCAGGAGGGCTATCATCTTTGGAAGGGTAACAGATCAGATTTGACCTGGAACAACTATACTCAGCTTCGAGCTTTTGCTCAGAGAGTTTATACCTCAACTGAAAAGGAGTACAATTTAACTATAAAAGAAACCCTTTCTGGTACAACTCAGGAAGATAAATGGTGGTCTACCCTTAAATCTGCACTCTTTGGTGTAGATGCAACAGTTTCTCCTTTACTTAAACCAGATGGTTCAGTCACTCACTGTCCAAAGGAAAAGGCAACCCTTTTGGTTGATGTTTTTGACAGTAAACAGAGTAATGAAAAACTTGAACTTCCTCATTCCTGTTTTCCCGAGGCTAAACTAACTAGTTTAGCTTTTCGATCTCGTGAGATTAAAGCTCTGTTGATGGACCTTGATGCTTATGGATGTGTAGACCCAAATGGTATTTTTCCCTTGTTTTTTTATAAAGACAGCAGATTTCTTAGCTCCAAAGTTATGTTATTTTGTGCAAGTTAGCAAGAAGAGGAGCTTTTAGCTCTTGTTGAAGAATTGGTAATGTTACTCCTATATGTAAATGTGTTTGTGGTAGCTCAAGTCTCACTGATTACCGCCCAATTTCCATAACTCCCATATTATCTAAAGTTTTTGAACGTCTTCTGGCAAAACGTCTTAATAGGTTTGCTGAAGGTAATCATCTACTCCCTAGTTTGCAATTTGGTTTTCGTAAAGGCCTTGGAGCAGGTGATGCCCTTCTTACAATCTCCAATGCTGTACAGAAGTCCCTTGATTGTGGTCAGGAAGTTCCTATGATTGGCCTTGATTTTAGTGCTGCCTTTGACTGTGTTAATCATGAGGCCCTTGTTTTCAACTTAAACAGTTGGGAGTGGGTGGGTCGTTTCTTAAAATTATCATTGATTTTTTCAAGTAATAGATCTCAAAGAGTTGTTGTTGATGGGCACCATAGGGCGTATAGGAATGTGATATCCGGTGTTCCACAGGGTAGTGTTCTTGGCCCATTACTTTTCATACTATATACACATGACATGTGGTTTGGCCTAGAAAACAAGCTTGTTGCATATGCAGATGATGCTACTCTCTTTGCATCAATTCCTTCCCCTAAATGTAGATCTGGGGTTGATGAATCCCTTAATAGAGATTTAGCTAAAATTAGTGCATGGTGCAAATTATGGGGTATGAAGTTGAATCCTAACAAAACTCAAAGTATGGTTGTAAGTAGGTCAAGGACAGTGGCTCCTCAACATACGGATCTCAGTATTGATAATGTTTCTTTAAATTTGTATGACTTTTAAAATTTTAAGTGTGATTCTCGACAGCAAATTGACTTTTGAGAAACACATTAGGTCTGTGTCTTCTTAATAGAGATTTAGCTAAAATTAGTGCATGGTGCAAATTATGGGGTATGAAGTTGAATCCTAACAAAACTCAAAGTATGGTTGTAAGTAGGTCAAGGACAGTGGCTCCTCAACATCCGGATCTCAGTATTGATAATGTTTCTTTAAATTTGTATGACTCTTTTAAAATTTTAAGTGTGATTCTCGACAGCAAATTGACTTTTGAGAAACACATTAGGTCTGTGTCTTCTTCAATTGAACAAAAAATTGGGTTATTGAGAAAGTATTACAAGATTTTCGGTGACTAATCTATTCTGCAGAAGTGTTTTAATTCTTTCATTCTACCTTGTTTTGGGTATTGTTCTCCTGCCTGGTCTTCAGCTGCTGATTCTCATCTTAATTTGTTAGACAGAAACTTACGGTCAATTAAATTTCTTATTCCTGATCTAGATATTAATCTTCGGCACCGTCGTTTAATTAATTAGTTCATTATGTATGTTGCATAAGATTTTTCATAACTCTGACCATCCTTTACATTCAGATCTCCGGGACAATTCTATCCTGTTCGTAATACTAGGCAGGCAGTTAATTCTGATAGCCAGGCCTACTCCATCATGAGGCTTAATACTACACTGTATTCTAGAAGTTTTATTCCAGCTGATACCAAGTTGTGGAATGATCTTTCTAATCGGGTAGTTGAATCAAAAGAACTTCAAAAGTTCAAAGTTGGAGCAAATGTCTTTATGTTGACCAGGCTTACACGAGTCTTTTTATATATTATATATGACATATCTGTTTTTGACGTTGTTAATATTTTTAGAATGATATATTGTTAGTTTGTTCCCATCATTTATTTATTTCCTTATTTCCTTTCCTCACTGGCTATTTTTCCCTGTTGGAGCCCTTGGGCTTATAGCATCTTGCTTTTCCAACTAGGTTGAAGCTTGGCTAGTAATAATATATATATATATATATATATGTCACATTCAGGTTCAGTAATTGGCAGGTGTGAAAATAAAATAAGACTATTCTGCTTAATTTCGCTATTCTAGTATAGCTTTTATTAACTCTTCAATATATAAGTCACAAACCGCAGCATACACTTGTCAATCACGCTCTACTGAGCAAAACTTCTTAAGTACTATAATAGTTCACAGTATAATAATAATAACCCCCTCGCACTTCCAGTCTTAAACTGGGAGAGAGAGAAATCCCTTTATAACACGTGCGTTAGAAGCACCACCGGTTGTGTCTCTCCCTAAAACAAAGGTTTGGATGTCGCCTCGGCTCGTTTCCAAGGACTCCGCAAAAACACCAATTCTATAACCACAAATATGTATCCATGAATAGCGGGGCGACATCTGTTGTGAAGGACTTAACGTACATATTACAAATTAAAATCAAGAAACTAGCGTTAGCTAGTAACAATAGAACAAGCACACAAGTTTTACTCTCATTATTTTCAGTAAACAACAGTTAACTACTTTAACATGAAAAACGATAGAATAAGACTGTGTATAAACAATAATTATAACAAACTAAATAAAATGCTTATGATAATATACAAAAATCATTGTACATCAATATAATACAGAGCTGATATATAAATATATATGCAGAAATAAACTGTAGAATAAGACCGTGTATAAACAGTAATTATAACAATAAACAAAAATAAAATGCTTATGATGACACACAGAATCCTTCTACATTAATATAATACAAGGCTGATATATGAATATATACGCAGATATATTGATTTGTGACAATATATATATATATATATATATATATATATTCATCTTTGTCTGCATCTTTTCCCACTTTTATGTGGGGTCGATGTTGACAAAGAAGAATAAATACATACATATATATATATATATATATATATATATCTTTCCGGCGTACGAGCGGGTGTGTGATACACTCGCAGTATATTGCCGTGTGCAAAATGAGCGAAATCTGGCATGGAAAAAAAGGAATATTAAATCTGGCGAAGAGAAAGAACCAACATTTTTTTTAATATATTTATATTCTTATCCTCAGAGAAAGTTCTCGCATTTGTTTTTCCTATATTTTCTATATCTGTTCCGGTTTGAAGATCATATCATTGCTTTAACAGCCAATATATTGCTATACAAATATATTTATTGATCTGATGATGATATTATTATTATTATTATTATTATTATTATTATTATTAATTGCTAAGGATAACCCTAGTTGAAAAAGCAATGGATATATATATATATATATATATACACACATATATATACATATATAAATATATATATATATATATATATATATATATACATATGTATACATACGTATATATGTATATATACAGATATATTTACACACACACATATATATTTATATATATATATATATATATATGTATATATATATATATATATATATGTGTGTGTGTGTGTGTGTGTGTTTGTGTATGTGTAGAAATCACGAAAGCTGACACGTGATGAATATAAAATGTATTATAGCCACGAAAGGAAAAATGAAAAAGACTTGATTGGAGTTAGTACTTTCATCCACTCAGGACATTATCAAACTCAGCAATGAGAATACATATACAAAGACATCGTATTTACACTGGAGAAGGGGATCCGACAGCTGTCAGTTTCTTAATAATTACAGAGAAGTCAGATTTTAGATAAAAGGATAATACTGGATTAACGGAAAACAGACCTGGGCTGAGATTCAAATTTCTACCTTTGAGTACAGGAGATTAAAACATATATATGGAATTTTTTGAATCTAGATTAATCCCTTCAGTGTGGTCTTCCCAAATTGTGTGGTATCGATATGTTGATGATGTTCTAGGTATTTTAGAAGAAAATTTTAATCTTGAGGGCTTTGTTTCAATCATTAATTCATTAGTACCATCAATAAAATTCACTATAGAAAATGAAGAAAATAACCGTATCCCATTTTTAGACGTTTTAATAGTTAGAGAAACAGATAAATTTAAGTTTTCCATATATAGAAAGCCTACAAATAATTTTTCATATGTACATTTTTACTCCGGTCACTCTAAAAATATTAAGCATTCAGTTTTTTCCTCCATGTACCTTAAGGCATTGAGAATTTGTAGCCCAGATTACATTGAAGAGGAGTTCACTAAAATAGAAAAAATTGCAACAGATCTTTGTTATCCTAAATATTTCTTAGAAAAATGTATGAATAAGGCTAAGAAAACATTTTATAGTGTCCAATTAGAGAGAAAGGAAACAATTAATAATATGCTTTGTTTGCCATTTCATGTTTGTTTTTTAGATGTTATACCCCTTTTGAAAAAACTAGACATTGCTGTAGTGTTTAAATATAATTGTACATTAAAAAACATGTTAATTAAGAATAGTTCTGGAAATGATAATAATGTAATATATAGCATTCCTTGTTCAGAGTGTAACCTATTTTATGTTGGTCAAACATCAAAAAGTATACCAGTCAGATTGAAACAACATCAGGTGGCCGTCTCCAGGGGTTCTCTTAATAATGCCTTGGCCTCCCACTGGTTAGGGTCAAGTCACAGAATTGGTTGGTCAAAGACGGAAAAAGTAATCCATGTAAATGACTATTTCCAAAGGAATATTGTTGAATCATTTTTAATCTCCTGTACTCAAGGTAGAAATTTGAATCTCAGCCCAGGTATGTTTTCCGTTAAGCCAGTATTATCCTTTTATCTAAAATCTGACTTCTCCGGAATTATTAAGAAACTGACAGCTGTTGGATCCCCTTCTCCAGTATAAATACGATGTCTTTGTATATGTATTCTCATTGCTGAGTTTGATAATGTCCTGAGTGGATGAAAGAACTAACTCCAATCAAGTCTTTTTCATTTTTCCTTTCGTGGCTATAATACATATATATATATATATATATATATGTGTGTGTGTGTGTGTGTGTGTGTGTGCTCATAACCTTGCGCGTACTAAAAAAACATATCTCATAGAGATACAAAAAAAATAAAAAAAAAAACACTCCGAAGAACTGGAGAGGGGAAGCTCCATTCGAAAACTGTTTCGCCTGACAGCAGCCTTTAAGAAATGTTCCTGCTTTTAGCGAGCGGAAGCCAAAAGAGAATTCTCTCCATTCCGTTGTTCCTCTTATTTCACTTATTTTAACAACCACTTGCAAATGGCCCGTTCCTTCCCTCTCCCGCCACAATGCAGTATAGACATCAAAATGGAAGTAACTCGATACGTGTTATTTTTCCCCAACCTAAAATAAATTATCCGTCACCGAAAGCGCGTTCGCAATAATGAACGCACGGAATCGGACGCCGTATCGGTGACGTCATCGCAATGTTGCCAGGTGTCACTTTATCGCGTGTCGTGTAACGAGACGTCAGATGTTATTTTGGATAGGAGGGTTGTAGTACCGCCGATGATGATGATTGTGATGATGATGATTTTGGGGTAATAATGAAGGTGGGGAGTGGGAATCAGAATGTAAATATAAATGAACAGAAAGAAGTAATGAAGGAATATGAAGTGGAATAGGAATGAAAAAGTATTTTAGTTTTCTTTATCATTTCGTTTTGTATTATTTTTCTGTTTCTTTAATATATATATATTTATATATATATATATATATATATATATATATATATATATATATATATATATATATATATATATATGTATACATACATATATATGTATATATATATATATATATATATATATATATATATATATATATATAAATATATATATATACATATTTGTATATATATATATATATATATATATATATATATGTATACATATATATACACATATTATATATATCATATATATGTGTATATATACATACACATTATATATATATATGTATACATATATATATACACATATTATAAATATCATATATATGTGTGTATATATACATACACATTATATATATTATATATATATACATATATATATAATATATACATATATATAATATGTGTGTGTGATTCACACACAAGAAAATACGAGAGATCCATCTACCAATCACTAATTTTCATCTTCTGTGCAAACTCAGCATATCTGCTCCCAAAATAGCTTCCTTTACCAGCCACCCAAGCCTTTTGTCAGCAGTAATCATAATGATCAATCTCTCTCCATTATGATTTTTCCCTCCCATTAATGGGGATACCAAGAGGATCCCAACATTGCTTAATCAGTGAGCAATGCCACGTTTTCCTCTTAATGCGGAGGTAATGATTTCCATTCTTGGCCTCTAACGAAAATAACAGACAAATTTGGTTGGGATTTCAGATAGAAAGAATTCTCTCCATTATGTAAATTTATGTCCAATGGAGATTCCTAGGTCTTCGTTCAATGAGCCTCAGGATATTTACGTTCAATGAGGATTTAAAGGTCTTCGTTAAATGAGCCTTATTAGTATGGTCTTCGTTAAATGAGCCTTATTGGTATTTATACCCAATGAGGATTTAAAATTCTTCGTTCAATGACCCTCTGAGTATTTACGTTCAATGAGGATTTAAAGTTCTTCGTTCAAAGAACCTTGAGTATTTACGTCAGATGAGGATTTAAAGTTCGTTCAATGAGGCTCTGAGTATTTACGTTCAATGAGGATTTAAAGTTCTTTGTTCAATGAACCTTCAAGTATTTACGTAGGATGAGGATTTAAAGTTTGTTTACTGAGCCTTTTGGGTATTTCGTCCAATGAGGAGTTAAAGTTCTTCGTTTAACGAGCCTCTGGAAATTTACGTCCAATGAGGATTTAAGTTATTCGTTCAATGAGCTTCCTAGGTATTTACACCCAATAAGGATTTAGAGTTCTTCGTCCAATAAGCCTTTGTGGATTTACATTCAATGAGGATTTAAAGTACTTCGTTCAATGTTCCTCTGGATATTTACATCCAATGAGGATTTAGGTTCTTCGTTCAATGAGGTTGTTAGGTATTTATGTCCAATGACAACCAAAGTGGTTTAGAAATCTAAATCCAAAAATAGATTTTAGATTGAAGACCAAAGTGGTTTAGAAATTTAGATCCAAAAGTGGTCTGTAAATTAACATCAAAAGTGGTCTGTAAATTAACATCAAAAGTGGTTTAGAAATTTGGATAAAAAAGTAGTTTGCAAATTGACAATCAAAGTGGATTCCAAATTTAGACCCAAAAGTGGTTTTTAGATTGAAAACTAAAGTGGTTTAGAAACTTAGATCCAGAAGTGGTTTGTAGATCGGCAACCAAAGCTGTTTACAAATTTAGATCCAAAAGTGGTTTGTAAATTAACAAGCAAAGCGGTTTAGAAATTTAGATTCAAAAGTGATTTGTCGATTGACAACCAAAGTGGTTTAGAAATTTAGATCCAAAAGTGGTTTGTAATTTGACAACCAAAGTGGTTTAGAAATCTAGATCCAAAAGTGGTTTTTAGATTGACAACCAAAGTGATTCAGAAATTTAGATCCAAAAGTGGTTTGTAAATTGACAACCAAAGTGGTTTAGAAATCTAGATCCAAAAGTGGTTTTTAGATTGACAACCAAAGTGATTTAGAAATTTAGATCCAAAAGTAGTTTTTAGATTGACAACCAAAGGGATTTAGAAATTTAGATCCAAAAGGGGTTTTTAGATTGACAACCAAAGTGGTTTAGAAATCTAGATCCAAAAGTGGTTTGTAGAATGACAACCAAAGCGGTTTAGAAATTTAGATCCAAAAGTGGTTTGTAAATTGACAACCAAAGTAGTTTAGAAATCTAGATTCAAAAGTGGTTTTTAGATTGACAACCAAAGGGATTTAGAAATTTAGATCCAAAAGTGGTTTTCAGATTGACAACCAAAGAGGTTTAGAAATTTAAATCCAAAAGGGGTTTATAGATTGTAACCAAAGTGATTTAGAAATTTAGATCCAAAAGTGGTTTTTAGATTGACAACCAAAGTGGTTTAGAAACTTAGATCCAAGTGGTTTGTAGATTGACAACCAAAGTGGTTTACAATTTAGATCCAAAAGTGGTTTGTAAATTGACAACCAAAGTGGTTTAGAAATTTAGATCCAAAAGTGATTTGTCGATTGACAACCAAAGTGGTTTAGAACCTTAGATCCAAGTTGTTTGTAGATTGACAATCAAAGTGGTTTACAATTTAGATCCAAAAGTGGTTTGTAGATTGACAACCAAAGTGGTTTAGAAATTTAGATCCAAAAGTGGTTTTTAGATTGACAACCAAAGTGATTTAGAAATTTAGATCCAAAAGTGGTTTTTAGATCGACAACCAAAGTAGTTTAGAAACTTAGATCCAAGTGGTTTGTAGATTGACAACTAAAGTGGATTATAATTTAGATCCAAAAGTGGTTTAGAAATATATATCCAAAAGGGATTTGTCGATTGACAACCAAAGTGGTTTAAAAATCTAGATTCAAAACTGATTTTTAGATTGACAACCAATGTGGTTTAGAAACTTAGATCCAAAAGTGGTTTGTAAATTGACAACCAAAGTGGTTTAGAAATTTAGATCCAAAAGCGATTTGTCGATTGACAACCAAAGTGGTTTAGAAACTTAGATCCAAGTGGTTTGTAGATTGACAACCAAAGTGGTTTACAATTTAGATCCAAGTGGTTTGTAGATTGAAAACAAAAGTGGTTTAGAAATTTAGATCCAAAAGTGGTTTTTAGATCGACAACCAAAGTGGTTTAGAAACTTTGCTCCAAGTGGTTTGTAGATTAACAACCAAAGTGGTTTACAATTTAGATCCAAAAGTGGATTGTAGATTGACAACCAAAGTGGTTTAGAAATCTAGATTCAAAACTGTTTTTTAGATCGACAACCAAAGCGGTTTAGAAACTTAGATCAAGTTGTTTGTAGATTGACAATCAAAGTGGTTTACAATTTAGATCCAAAAGTGGTTTGTAAATTGACAACCAAAGTGGTTTAGAAATCTAGATTCAAAACTGTTTTTTTAGATCGACAACCAAAGTGGTTTAGAAACTTAGATCCAAGTTGTTTGTAGATTGACAATCAAAGTGGTTTCAATTTAGATCCAAAAGTGGTTTGTAGATTGACAACCAAAGTGGTTTAGAAATCTAGATCCATAAGCTGTTAGTAGACTGACTACCAATAGGGTTTATGCAAATGATTAGTTTGTTTTTCTTAATCTTCAAGAACATTACAATTTATTATTCCTGGAAATTTATTAGTTTAAACCGATATATATCAGTTAAAATTCATTAAATGCTCGGGTCTCTTAAGAACATGGAATGTTAGTGAATTTTCTATCCTAATTTAAAGGCTAAATCAACTAATTATTTTTTTTATCCTAAACGAAATGCAAAATCTAGTTATTTTTTTATCCAAATGGAAATGCAAAATTTATTAGTTAATTTTCTATCCTAATCGAAAAGCAAAATCTACTAGCTATCTTTTTATCCTAATCGAAAAAAAAATTTATTGGTTATTTTTTTATCATTATCGATAAGCAAAATCTATTGGTTATTTTTTATCCTAATCGAAAAGCAAAACTTATTAATTATTTTTTCATCCTAATCGAAAAGCCAAATCTATTGAATAATTCTTTTATCCTAATCGATAAGCCAAATCTATTGATTAATTCTTTTATCCTAATTGAAAAGGAAAAATCTATCAATTAATTCTTTTACCCTAATCGAAAAGCCAAATCTATTGATTAATTCTTTTATCCTAATCGAAAAGAAAAAAAATCTATCAATCAATTCTTTTATCCTAATCGAAAAGAAAAAATCTATTAATTAATTGTCTTATCCTAATCGAAAAGCATAATCTATCAATTAATCATTTTATCCTAATCGAAAAGCAAAATCTGTTATTTTTTTATCCTTAACGAAAAGCAAAATCTATTAAAAAATCAATTTAGAACATTACAGAACTACAGCACATTCATTCACTTTTCCCGCTGAGTGACATAGCAGCCTTCTGATAAATGTCTCCGAGAGCAATAGCAATTAATATAAAGTTTCCAATTAATTAGGACCACTTTTCCGTCTCTTTAATTTCAGTTCACCTTTCATTGACACAATTTGTCAGTTCCATGAAATGAATTTAATTAAAGAAATGTTTTCCCAAATTGATAACACTTCGTTTTAAATTGAGAGAATATCAAAAGGATTCTTTTTAAACGAGTTATTTCTTGAGTCTATTTCAATTTGGTCTGATATTTCGTTATTTATTTTTTTATTATTATTATCATTGGAAAAGTAAGATGCTATAAGCCCAAGGGCTCCAACAGGGAAAAATAGCCCAGAGAGGAAAAGGAAATAAGGAAATAAATAAACGATATAAGAAGTAATGAAAATTTAAATAAAATACTTTAAAAACAGTAACAACATTACAACATATTTAAAATATAAACTATAAAATGACTTATACAAGCCTGTTCAACATAAAAACATTTGCTGCGAGTTTGAACTTTTGAAGTTCTACTGATTCAACTACCCGATTAGGAAGATCATTCCACAACTTGGTCACAGCTGGAATAAAACTTCTAGAATACTGTGTAGTATTGAGCCTCATGCTGGGGAAGGCCTGACTATTAGAATTAACTGCATACCTAGTATTACGAACAGGGTGGAACTGAAGTACAGTCGGACACAGGAATTCCTGGTACAGTATGCTCTGAAGAAGAGCACCCAACCACACCCTTACTGCGAGGCGAGTAACCAAGCAGATAGTGTACAGAGATGGCCGAGGTGGTGGGTTGGGCTGAACACAAGAACTCGCCGCGAAGTAAGGGTGTGACAGGGTGCACTTCTTTTGAGAGAGGTGTGCAAGGGACTCCTGTGCCCAACTGTACATTTGCTGACACATTTTGAGCCGAGAATCACTTGTTCGAAAGGACAATATACCCTGTACATATATATGTATACAGTATACATACATACATACATATATATATATATATATATATATATATATATATATATATATATATATATATATATATATATATATATATATATATACTGTACACACACTATATATATGTATACAGTATATGATAAATTTCGCACATATAGGCGTGTTTTTTCCATATATCAAATAAGCCATATATTTTAATACATTAATGGCTGGATCCTCTTACCGACCTCGGGATCAGAACCTTGAGGCGAAGCCACGCAAAGACAATAACATCTGACCGGCGTTATCTATACGGCAAAATCTTCCTTTAACATCACTCAAATTCTTCCGTAACCAACTTGAGTTATCGAAGCTATATCCTTTCAGAACCCGATCCCAATGACCCAATTTCACCAAGCAACTTTCAATGGAAAAGAATCCGACCCAAAATTAATATTACCCCGATAGTGCTGCATTGCGTGAGGATTATTTCGAAATGGCTTCTCTAAGGAATTTTCATTTTCCATTTCCTCCAGGTTTTTTTTTTTTTTCGAAATTCTTTTCCTGACATTGCTTTTCGCACGAGCTGCACTGGCCTCCGGAGTGCATTAGCTGGCGCTCAAGCGGCAATAAACTCCCTTGTTATTCTTCTACATTAATATTTCGATGATGCAATTTTCCAAGGTCCAGTTGAGTTTTCGTCTGTGATTGCAGCAACTGTTCTTGTGCGTGTGTGTGTGTTTAGTTGCCACATAAAACTATTGAAAAAGTCCCTGCCTCGTTATCCACCGGACTGGGTTTAAAGGTTTAAAGGCAGCACATGAATGGCAGAGGCAAGGGACAGTGACATTGCCCTATCAAGAAGGACAATTAGAGACTGACCATATATACATATGATCAGCGCTCAATCCCCCTCTCCACCCAAGCTAGGACCACGAAGGGCCAGGCAATGGCTGCTAATGACTCAGCAGATGGATCTAGTGGCTCCCCTAAGCACCCCACGCTGAGTTTGCAGCGACCAAAGATACTAACGAGTTTGACCCGGACTTGACCCCCAGTCTGACGATTACCAGCCAGGGACGTTACCACATCAGCCACCACAACCTGAGTTCCGCTCAAGCTTGATAGTTTCTTGTAGTGTCTGCAACCTCACTATCCTTGTGAGCTAAGGATTGGTGATTTAGGGGGACCCTACAGTATAGGCCTACATGCTGAGTCATCAACAGTCATTGCCTGGCCCTCCCTGATCCTATTTAGGTGTTAGAGATGGCTATGGCGCTGATCGTACGTGTATATGGTTACTCTCTAGGGCATTGTCAGTCCCTTGCCTCTGCCATTCATGAGACGCCTTTAAACGTTTAAAAAATTAAATCCATGTCCATAAACGTTACTTTCTTTACCTGGCGTTAAATATACGTTTCAAGTCCTCCAAATAAAAATATTTACTTTGAAACAGAATAAATGACGAAATTACTCCGTAAAAATCCTTAAGTTTAACGAGGGGAAAAACGACAAAACTCAACCAAAGGAGATGAGGTTTCGGTGTTGACTTACAGGACAAACAAAAGGTCATATACACTAATAAAGCAGCGGGCCAATTTACGTTTAGAACCTTCACATGCAGCTACAGATGAAAGAGAACTTTTCTCTTTGGTGAGGGAGACAGAAAGAAAAACAAAAGGGTAAAAGGGGAACTGTTTGAGACTATTCACTGTATTCACTGTAGAGAGAAAATTCTAAAATGCATGAGGAGTAGGTATATGTCAGTTATATTTAGAATTGATTTGTGTAATAATAATGATGATGATAATAATAATAATAATAATAATAATAATAATAATAACAAGTGAGCAAGTCCTGAACGCGGACATGGTCCTCGTAGAGGACATACCTCCGCCAAGGTGACCTAGAGCGCCATATGTCCTAGAATCATGAATTGATGTGACTTTGACCTTCACATGACCTTGACCTTCACGTGACCTTCAAGTGACCTTGACCTTCACGTGACCTTGACCTTCACATGACCTTGGCTTCAAGTGACCTTGATCTTCAAATGTACTTGACCTTCACGTGACCTTGACCTTCAGGTGACCTTGACCTTCACGTGACCTTGACCTTCACGTGACCTTGACCTTCAAGTGACCTGCTTGACTTTTGACCTTCAAGTGATCTTTGTTCATTTGCCACTGATACTTAATATGACATTGATATAATGCACCAATATGACCTTGACCTTTGACCTTTATAAATTTGAACATCACCCATGGGTTGCGCCTGGACTAGGACTTCCCTGTTGGCTTATGCAAAAGTCAGTGCTTTATTTCTGTCTCTTGATATGGCCACTTATGTCATAGTGACACCAGTGACCCCTGTGACCTTGACCTTGGGGTGACCTTGACCAAAATTTAATCAGTTCTTCCATACACATTGGGGAACTACTTGGCCAAGTTTGAAGTGATTCCGTGTAGAAATGTGGCCTCTACGTTGTCCACAGACAGACAGACAAACAGAGAAACAAACAAACAAACAAACAAACCGAACCGAAAACATAACCTCCGCCGCTTGGCGGAGGTAATGATAAAAATAACAATAATAATAATAATGATTATAATAATAATAACACAACAACAACAGCAACATAATAATAATAATAATGATAATAATGATAATAAAAATAATAATAATAATAATAATGATAATAATAATAATAACACAACAACAACAGCAACATAATAATAATAATAATAATAATAATAATAACAACATAATAATATTAATAATAATAATAATATTAATAATAATAACAACAACCACAACAACAACAACAACAAAATAATAATAATAATAATAATAATAATAATAATTTTCTTTTACATATGAGCCTTTCTACATAAAATGTCTAGAAAAAAATACTTCAAGGCCTCAGACATGTCCTTAATAATGTCTAGGGCTCAACCAGTTTTATCATCACACTGACCAAATGCATATTGGTGATGGTGGGAAACTTTTGTCTGATCTCTCACAGCTAACCAATCTAGTATACGTAGCCTTGACTATTACAGCTTTCTTGTTCATGGTGATACACAAACCATTTTACTAAGTTAAATTATCCCCACTCAGAAAGGAATATATATATATATATATATATATATATATATATATATATACATATATATATATATATATATATATATATATATATATATATATATATATATATATATCGTCGGCGCCCACTCGTGTCCGAGTATTGGGTTCTGTCGTTAGCCATCAGCCTCCTATCAGAAGAAGGGTGGAGGAAACGACAGAATGCCAGTAGCTGGCACACACACTTGGCCCACATCGTTTTCACTGCGGCTCAAGACATATGAGACAGGCGGCTTCTCCGATGTTGGTTGCATCGGGCTGCCGGGTTCTTGTTATGTCAAGGCCCGCCTTGTTGCCTGCCCTCTTCCGCCGGCGCTGGGAAGCTCCGCCGTTGGGGTCTTGTTTGGTTTGGTTTGGTTTGATTTTGGAGTTTTCCTTCTCCTAGCCTTTGCCTATCTGAAATAAAGGAGAAGGCCTATAGGGGTCCAGTCTTGGTCTGGTCTCTCAGAACTGGCCTTAGCGGTATGGTTGAGCCTGTCAGGGTGGATAAACTACCCCACCGCCATTGCCCAGCCCATCATTGAGACAATCAAGCCCCTCTACTGCAGCAAAGTGCTGGACCATCAGAGGGGATATATATATATATATACCTATATATATATATATATGTATATATATATATATTATATATATATATATATATATATATATATATATATATATATATATATATATATATATATATATATATACAGGTATATATATATATATATATATATATATATATATATAATATATATATATATATATATATATATATATATATATGGGTGTGTGTATGTGTATGTGTATGTGTATGCGAGTGCGTGTGTGTTTGTGTATGTGTGCAAATTCCACTTCATTTAGCTCGATGCATACGAATAAGTATATTATCATGAGAAAAAGGGTACATTTCGGACCCCTGTGGGGAGAAAGAGCCTTGGCAACAATATCATTACTTTTGACAATGACGAAAAATGTTCCTTTGTTACAAGAATTTTAATATCAATATAAAAAAACTTCTGCAACTTTCCTTGAAAAAAATCATCTCTTAATATTTACAAGTAATTCAATAATAAACCTATATTTCAATAAAATCCCTATCTAGTATTAACCGTATTTTCTTTATTAATAGTGTAAGCGACCCGTCATGAATAACGGCTAAATATTTAGATACATATACAAACACACACACACAGATTCAAGCCTCCCCCCCCTCCCCCTTTCCAAACTACAACATGCTGGTTCGGCAATTTGTGTTAGATTGTGGTTTCCGAGTGTACGTCTTAGGAAACACCCTTTAACCAGGGTATGACTATTCCCTCCCCCCCTACCCATGGAATGGGGAAAGTCATACATCAGACAATGCTGCTCTGCTTGAGAGGAAAGATATCTATTTTATATATATATATATATATATATATATATATATATATATATATATATATATATATATATATATATATATTTATACAGATTATAAATATATATATATATATATATATATATATATATATATATAAATGAGAGAGAGAGAGAGAGAGAGAGAGAGAGAGAGAGAGAGAGAGCGAGAGAGAGAGAGAGAGAGAGAGAGAGAGAGAGGAGTCTCTGCTTACTGTCTGACACGTGGAAAAAAGAGAGAGAGAGAGAGAGAGAGAGAGAGAGAGAGAGAGAGAGAGAGAGAGAGAGAGAGAGAGAGAGAGGAGTAAATTGAGACTGTTTACCGTCTGACACGTGGAAGAGAGAGAGAGAGTCTGACACGTGGAATTGGCTTAAAAAGGCAGATAATTGACGGTGTTTAATAAGGGGTTGAAACCGTAGACCTTTTGGCCTCTAATGAATGAAAGGCTACACGAGGTAGTTGGTATTGTTTTGCGCTGCCCTGACTTATCTCCCCTATATAGTAAAGAGGAAGTCTCTCTCTCTCTCTCTCATTTATATATATACATATATATAATATATATAAAGTAGAGAGAGAGAGAGAGAGAGAGAGAGAGAGAGAGAGAGAGAGAGAGAGAGAGACTTACCATCTTATTACATAAGTGTGGTATGTTTTTGTCCTTTTGAAAGAGAGAGAGAGAGAGAGAGAGAGAGAGAGAGAGAGAGAGAGAGAGAGAGAGAGAGAGAGAGAGAGAGAGAGAGTTAGTAAATCATTTAACTTATTATCATTTAAATTATTTAAATTAATATTATCATTAAAATGTGCCTCTATTCATGCCTTTTAATGCTTTCTTTACTCCTCCTACTGTTACGTTTGGTACCGGCTCAGACGTTTCATTATTCCTATTGACACAGAGAGAGAGAGAGAGAGAGAGAGAGAGAGAGAGAGAGAGAGAGAGAGAGAGAGAGAGAGAGAGTATAGAAGTGAATCTGTATTGACGCTCATCTTTTCAATTTCCAACCCAGGTTATACATAAATCATTCAAATATACAAATCATTAATCAATCAATTGACGAACACAACCAATTCCGCCCAGCCTGTTATCTTTCGGAAGCATCCCAGTAGCCTTGAAAGTCACCCAATTTTCCTTGAGCGTCGTTTATCTATTGAAGTTTGGCGAATCGGCTCCAAAGAACTTCCACCGTTTGGAAATTTCTTTTACGATCTGAGACTTGCGAGGAAGTTCAAGGCCCTCCTCTTCTTCTTCTTCTTCTTCTTGAGTGTGGTCGTTAACGATATTTATGCCGTTTTCCCCTAGTGAGAAGTTGAAGTTATTTTACCTCTTTGTGGGTGCTTTGAGGACGTTTTGATATTTGCCTGGATGGAGTATATTACCAGGGGAGATATCTAGATATCTTTTGATGTATTCTCGTCGACTTGGATATCACTTGTTTTTTTTTTTTTCATGCTTTTATGTTTATATCTGTTACATAATATCTGATGATGTATTCATAATCAAAAGATATATGAATCTGTCTTCAAATTAGTAAAATTTCAAGTGTAGACGATAAGTTCTCTAATACCACTTTTTAAGGCTAGGAAAACATCCCTCCACTTATTTATTCAAATAGATTAATATCTATAAAATACAGATGAAAGGGAAGTGACATTAATACCTCTTATCAACCTTCCTTCTCTTTCTATTGGTTTACCTCTTCAAACTCTCTTTTAACCTCCTTCATCTCGTTCTCCTCATTATCTTCTTCTTCTTCTTCTTCTTCTTCCTTCGATCTAAATAAAGGTGTCTGGTTTTAGTTCCATTATCATCAGAAAATATGCTCACCAGAACGTCAGCCGGGAAAGTCCAAAGCCCCACTCTGGTGCCCAACCACAGCGCTTTTCTCCCCAGTAAACAGCTCAAACTCCTGGTCTTTGCTATGGGATCGATCTGCTGCCATACGAATGCTAGGCAAACACATTCAGAAACTCTTATAGTCCTCCTGTCGAAGCTTTCTTTCATAATGTCAATTGCTTCTTACAGCAAGGGTTGTGATGGCCGATGTGGTAACGTGCCTGACTAGTGAATGCCAGACTGGGGCTCGAGTCCCGCTGAAACTCGTTACTTCCTTTGGTCACTGCAATCTCACCATCCTTGTGACCTAAGTATGGGAGGTTTGGGAGAGCTTATAGGTCTATCTGATGAGTCATCAGTAGCCATTGCATGGCCCTCCTTGGCCCTAGTTTGGATGGAAAGGGGGCTTGGGTGCTGATCATATGTACATATGGTCAGTCTCTAGGGCATTGTTCTGCTTCCTACAGCAATGGCACTGTCCCTTGCCTCTGCCATTCATGAGGGGCCTTTAAAGCTTCCAAATCGGGTAGTTGAATCAGTAGAACTTCAAAAGTTCAAAGTTGAAGCAAATGTTTTTATGTTGACCAGGCTGACACGAGTCTATTGTTATAGTTTATATATGACATATCTGTTTTTGACGTTGTTAATAGATTATATAGGATATATCTGTTTTGACGTTGTTACTGTTTTAGAATGATTTATTGTTAACTTGTTCTCATCATTTATTTATTTCCTCATTCCCTTTCCTCACTGGGCTATTTTTCCCTATTGGAGCCCTTGGGCTTATAGCATCTTGCTTTTCCAACTAGGGTTGTAGCTTAGCTAATAATAATAATAATAATAATAATAATAATAATAATATAGCTCATGAGCCAGGTGTAAAACCCACATACCTACAATGCAACATTCTTTAATACTAATGTCCTCCTTTTCAATTAGACAGTAAAGCCATCTAAAAAGGCGTCTCTAGTCTTCATTGTTGTTTCCCAGCTTTCTTCTGTGGTCGATACCTTTCGCATTAGCTATGCTTTTACATACGTTAAATTTTAATCCTTCTTGTGTATTTAAGTATTTCTAATATTTACGATCCTTACCCGCCGCATAAACATTCACACGCACACGTACATACATACACACACACACACACACACACATATATATATATAAATATATATATATATATATATATATATATATATATATATATATATATATATATATATATATAGTATGTATGGAAATGTATAAATACACATACACTTATATATGTATGTATATGGATATATATATATATATATATATATATATATATATATATATATATATATATATATATATCTAGATATAGATATATAGACACACACATATATGCATATATATACATATATATATATATACATATATATATACATATGCATATGTATGCACACACACACACACATATATATATATATATATATATATATATATATATATGTAGTATGTATATATGTAAATATATGTACATACATTCACACAAATATACTGTATATATATATATATATATATATATATATATATATATATATATATATATATACATATACACACACACACATATATATATATATATACATAGATATATATATACATATATATATATATATATATATATATATACATAGATATATATATGCATATATAATATATATATATATACACATACATATATATATATATATATATATATATATATATATATATATATGTATATATATACATAGATATATATACATATATAATATATATATACACATACATACATATATATACATACATACATACATACATATATATATATATATATATATATATATATATATATATATATATATGCAGTACAATTTGGCTTTTGAACAAGAAAATAAAAGCAAATATTACAACACGTATGAATTCGTCACTACGTTTGCAGAGTTTTGTTCCAAATCTCTTGAATTAGATTAGATTGGATTTAAAGTATGGGACATAACATCCGGGCTTGGAGGCCGTTCAACGGGTCTGCAAGATAAAAAAAAAAATAAAAAAGTGGTAGGATGAATATCTATCTATCTATCTATCTATCTATCTATGTATCTATCTATCTATCCATATTTATATATATGAATATGTATATATATACATATATATATATATATATAAATATATATATATATATATATATATATATATATATATATATATATATATATATATATATATATGTGTGTGTGTATACAGTATATATATATATATATATATATATATATATATATATATATATATATATATATATATATATATATATATATATATATATATATACGCACACTAAGGCGTGCTATTCTATCCTATTTCTCTTCCTCTTGTTTTGTTTAAGTTTTTATAGTTTATATAGGAAATATTCATTTTATTGTTACTGTTCTTAATACATTTTATTTTCCATTTTTTCCTTTTATCACTGGGCTACTTTCCCTGATGGAACCCCTGGGCTTATAGCATCCTGCTTTGCCAACTATGGTTGTAGTTTACCAAGTAATAATAATAATAATAATAATAATAATAATAATAATAATAATAATAATAATAATAATAATAATAATAAATATTTTCTTTTATTTGCCAAATCAAGATAGTTAAACGTGGGTAGCCAAGTTCGTAGAGTTTAACTTATACAACCGCACATAACGATATGTGATTTACCGATTCTCATGGGTCTCTCAAGGTATTATTCCCAAATCACAAAAGGGCAAATGAATGATATAAAATTCAAGAAGTTGGACAGCTATGGAAAGAGACTCGATTGCACTAAGGAAAAATAGGCTGTATTATTTTCGGGAAACTAATCTTAAAGGTGTTCGGAGAAGCCTATACTCCGCTACGCCATGGTATTCATAATTCAAACTTCTTTTTCACCGCGAAATGAAAAAATTATACCATTATCAGAAATAATACCACAAATAAACCAAAAAATATACACAGCCTTAAGAGAGGCGTGGTTCACTTTTTTATAAACGTATTCATACAAATAAAATTCAATCACAGGTTTTAATCAGTAACTACTCTAAAGAATAGTTTTGTAAATACAAACCCACAAACATTATATATATATATATATATATATATATATATATATATATATATATATATATAT
>NC_090766.1:34381759-34394259 GCF_036898095.1 Palaemon carinicauda | reverse complement strand
TACAATAATATTTAAATAGAAATAAATGAAAGGGGAGCACAGCAGATAACTATTTTAGTTTGAGCCACGAGGAGCTTCGAATGGAGTTTGGTTGGCCGTGGATGAAACGCGAGCACAGCAATCACGTTCCCTGGAAGGGGGAAATAAATTGAATTATTAGCAGCACTCTTACTTCTACCGGCTGGGAACACGATGAAGTCGTGTGGTTAAAACTTTTAAGCAAATTAAATGAAAATGCCAAGCTTAGGGATTTAAACGTTACACATGGGAATCAACACTGTCACAGGGTGAGTTAATTAAAACTAGGACTAAACGGCACACGTGGTCTGGGTTTAGGGGATATGATACAAGGTTCAGTGGGTAGGACTTCTTTAGAGGATAAGGAAAAATGGGGTGTGATAAGGAAGGGACGGGAGGTTGGGTAAGGATATTGAGAATCTCAAATCAGGCACCTTACCTTTAATAAAAAGGACACTGGTATCCTTCCCTTATGGAAAGATGTAGACAGAGTCCTGCCTCCCTGATGTCTTGAGGGTGAAGAGCGATGGTGTTTCCCTCAAGGACGATGAGTGAAGAAAAAAGAGATGCTCTCCTTATGGAGGCTGAGTCGCGAAGAAGATCCCCAGTTTTCCCTGGGTAGATCAACCCCACTTGACCCCCAATTGGGGGGGGGGGGGGTAGGGGGGATTGGCCTGACCGCTGTCCTATTGGTCAGGCTTGATCTCGTGTCCCCACATCCTTCACAGCTCGCTTCCCTCGTCCTGGGACCTCGATGTTCTCACGTGACTTGTAGAAGGTAGCTGAAATTGAGATCTCAGGGGGAGTAGACTGGTATAGGATGGTGGGAGGGGGGGTGAGACTCTGGGTAGGGTCCCAAAACTCGTGGCATTTCGACCCATGCTGGCGGGGTCTTTTGTTATTGGAAAAAAGGTGGCGTAATGACCGCCATTACTAACAGCCCCCCATTTTAGCAGAGATTTTGTCCTAAAACAGGACAAGCACTCTGCAAGCAAGGTCTGAAGCCACTAGCCTTAATGATTCCTCCCTCAGTGAGTCTCACCACGATAATGGATAAATATCTAAGCTGCAACTAGGGTCATAATTTTACGTTATTTTGACTGTAAATTAACTTTAAGTGCCACATAGAAATAAGTATGCTGGCTGTGAGGCAGCAACTGAAAAAATTAAAAAATGCAAAATTGAAAATTAAAATGTAAAAGATGGTTAAAGTTAAGTGACCTAGTGCAGTGGTAGGCATAAAATTAAAGAAAATTGGCATATATGCAAAAAAAGGATAAAATAAATACATGAAAATGAATTAAATACAAATAATGATGCCAAGATGGCTCCTCGAGTTTATCTACCTGGGGAGACACCAAGGCCAATAAATATTTTTTCATACAAACTAAATTTACCTACTGACTATGGCTACACTATGGACATGGCACTGTGCATTGGGCACTAATGCCGGGAGAACACATCTCTCTCATACGAGTTTTTTAGGCGCTTGACCTTCCAGTTGTAGTTCTGGAGGTCTATGCCGCACCTCATGAGCCCTTTATTCCCATTACGTAGCTCAGTCAAGTAGTTTAGAGGATTACGGTCCTTTAGGAATGTCAGCGGGAACTTTTGGTCCGCACAATAGGATCCAAGATGCTCAAGAGATGAGCCCATGCCTGAGAGTTCTTTCTCTTGAGTTTGGAGTTTTTCCCATGTCTGGAAGAAATTTATGCTGCCATTTAAGTAAACTCCACAGTTGGGAATTCCTGCTTGCACCTGGTGAAGCCAAAAATGAATTATGAGTATGGTCAGAGGTTGTGACTCCTCTGCCATGAAGTGGGAACCTTCGTCCTTCTGAAATGTGGCTAGGAAGCCATACCAATAAAAGAATTGTGTCAGTTCTGTGACACTAATGGATGGGATGAGTTGGAGCGAGGCCCTCGGCATTATTTGCTTATAGTTACCGGAGACTTGGCACGGATGGCAAGAGGTTGCGGAAGCCTTAACACCCTTCTGCAAGCCCGGCCGGAAGAAATGGGGCTGCAGCAGTTGGGTTGTGCGCTTCACCCCAGAGTGCCCTCCCAGTCCCTCATGGGCCATTCGTAGCACCGACAAGCGGGAATTATGGGGGACAACTACATGCTGGCGCAGGGCCTCAGCAGGATCGTGAGAACCTCGGGTGATCTTAAGGGGCACCTCATCCTTTAGCAGGAACTCAGCCTTAGAGGGGTTATTCATTTCCACCTCGTTCGAGTTGGCGGGTGCCCTGTTGTTTACCAATGTCTCATCCAGCAGTGGGAACCTGATGAGCTTTGTCTGGTTCCTTGGGGTCTCGGCGCTGATGGGTGGTTCGCCTCTTGCCTGCTCTGAGACCTCTGGCCTGGTGATTGAGATAGCCCTATTTCCAGTGGTGTTCAGTGGCACAGTTTCACCCGGATTGAATTTGCAGGTACTCGGCTCAGACTCACGGTGGGAAAAGGGAGACCCCTGGCTCTCCTCTGAGGTCTCTGGCATTACGCTTGGAGTAGCCCTATCCCCTGTGGTGGAAAGTGGCACACCTTCACCAGAATTAACTTCTGGCGTACGAAGCTCAGACTCACTGCTGGAGGAGGAAGACTCTTGGGTCTCCTCCCTTAGCCAAGCTACCTCACCAAGGTCAATGTCACCGAGCCAGTCGTCTTCCCATTCAGGTTGCTTCCTAACAGTTTTCGGCTCCGGCTTGGCAGCCTTCATGCACCTGAGGGGCACTCGCTGTACACCCTTCACGGGCTTTTGACCCAAGCATGAGTTGTAGCCCTCATGTGCAAGATCACTCCCTGCCCCCAGTCCGCACTTCTTGCTGAGCTGGGACGTGGTCACCTTCAGTTCCACTGTAGGGAGTTCCTTGGTGAACCCTTCAATGAAGTGGGTCCTCCTGCGATTGTCCTGCTGGACTTTGGCAACATTGGGTTGAGGTGGCAAGTGATTGATTTGTGCCAATCGGGCGTCCATCTCCTGCATTCTTAATTCATGCGCTCTCTCTCTTTCATACCGCATCCTTTCTTGCTCTGTTCTTCTCCGGGCTTTGTCTTCATTCATGAGCTCCTGCACATACCTTCGCAATGCCTCCCCCTCATAGCCTTGTCGTTCTGCCAAATCCACGAATGCACTGATCTCAGCAGCAGTCATTTTGCTAACTTCTTGTGGAGACAGCGACAAGAAAAACTCAACAGCACAAGGTACGATGTTGACCGTGCCAGAAATTACACGGAGGGGAAAGACGCTCTAGCCTTATGTAAGAGTCTCATGGAAGGAAGGATGAAGATGGAGCTGGGGGAAAAATGCACAAAGGCTGTGAAAAATGCCTTTAGAGAAAGAATTATCACCAAATAGCAAGCCTTGCAAGTAATTGGACAGGAGCCTAACTTGAAAACCAGCGCCACGACAATGGGTGAGCTTAGGCTGTCCGGTTGTAATGCGTCCAAACAAGTAACGATATATATGACAACTGTACTACCCAATAAAATATGGAATCACCACTATACAGTAGGTGACCCTCTGGGCTAGTCAGGAAAAAATGAGATCACAACTATGGGTGACACTATGCTGGACGAAATAAAATGGAATCACAACTATGGGTGAACCTGTATACTAGTCATAAAAGAAATGGAATCACCACAATGGGTGAATCTCTATGC
Organism: Palaemon carinicauda; assembly: GCF_036898095.1. Classification (NCBI taxonomy): domain Eukaryota; kingdom Metazoa; phylum Arthropoda; class Malacostraca; order Decapoda; family Palaemonidae; genus Palaemon; species Palaemon carinicauda. Next base: position 34,390,582 of record NC_090766.1, on the reverse strand, counting down.
TAGTACAAAAAAATATGTAATCACAACAATGGGTGAACCTCTATGCTAGTCTTTTGAAAAAATGGAATCACAACAATAGGTGAAACTCTATGCTAGTCATAAAAAATCGGAATCACAACAATGGGTGAATCTCTATGCTAGTACAAAAAAAATGGAATCACAACAATGGGTGAATCTCTATGCTATTCATAAAAAAAACGGACTCACAACAATGGGTGAATCTCTATGCTAGTCTTTAAAAAATTGGAATCACAACAATGGGTGAATCTCTATGCTAGTCATATAAAAATGGAATCACAACAATGAATGACCCTCTGTGCTAGTCATAAATAAATGGAATCACAACAATGAATGACCCTCTGTGCTAGTCTTAAGGAAAAAAATGGAATCTCCACGATGTGTGACCCTCCTATGCTAGTCTTAAGGAAAAAAATGGAATCTCCACGATGTGTGACCCTCCTGTGCCAGTCATAAGGGATAAAAAATGGAATCTCCACGATGTGTGACCCTCCTATGCTAGACTTAAGGAAAAAAATGGAATCTCCACGATGTGTGACCCTCCTATGCTAGTCTTAAGGAAAAAAATGGAATCTCCACGATGTGTGACCCTCCTATGCTAGTCTTAAGGAAAAAAAATGGAATCTCCACGATGTGTGACCCTCCTATGCTAGTCTTAAGGAAAAAAAATGGAATCTCCACGATGTGTGACCCTCCTATGCTAGTCTTAAGGAAAAAAAATGGAATCTCCACGATGTGTGACCCTCCTATGCTAGTCTTAAGGAAAAAAAATGGAATCTCCACGATGTGTGACCCTCCTATGCTAGTCTTAAGGAAAAAAATGGAATCTTCACGATGTGTGACCCTCCTATGCTAGTCTTAAGGAAAAAAATTGGAATCTCCACGATGTGTGACCCTCCTATGCTAGTCTTAAGGAAAAAATTGGAATCTCCACGATGTGTGACTCTCCTATGCTAGGCTTAAGGAAAAAAATGGAATCTCCACGATGTGTGACCCCCCTATGCTAGGCTTAAGGAAAAAAATTGGAATCTCCACGATGTGTGACCCTCCTATGCTAGACTTAAGGAAAAAAATGGAATCTCCACGATGTGTGACCCTCCTATGCTAGTCTTAAGGAAAAAAAATGGAATCTCCACGATGTGTGACCCTCCTATGCTAGTCTTAAGGAAAAAAAATGGAATCTCCACGATGTGTGACCCTCCTATGCTAGTCTTAAGGAAAAAAAATGGAATCTCCACGATGTGTGACCCTCCTATGCTAGTCTTAAGGAAAAAAAATGGAATCTCCACGATGTGTGACCCTCCTATGCTAGTCTTAAGGAAAAAAAATGGAATCTCCACGATGTGTGACCCTCCTATGCTAGTCTTAAGGAAAAAAAATGGAATCTCCACGATGTGTGACCCTCCTATGCTAGTCTTAAGGAAAAAAAATGGAATCTCCACGATGTGTGACCCTCCTATGCTAGTCTTAAGGAAAAAAATGGAATCTCCACGATGTGTGACCCTCCTATGCTAGTCTTAAGGGAAAAAAATGGAATCTCCACGATGTGTGACCCTCCTATGCTAGGCTTAAGGAAAAAAATTGGAATCTCCACGATGTGTGACCCTCCTATGCTAGACTTAAGGAAAAAAAATGGAATCTCCACGATGTGTGACCCTCCTATGCTAGTCTTAAGGAAAAAAAATGGAATCTCCACGATGTGTGACCCTCCTATGCTAGTCAAGAAAAAAATTGGAATCTCCACGATGTGTGACCCTCCTATGCTAGACTTAAGGAAAAAAAATGGAATCTCCACGATGTGTGACCCTCCTATGCTAGACTTAAGGAAAAAAATGGAATCTCCACGATGTGTGACCCTCCTATGCTAGTCTTAAGGAAAAAAAATGGAATCTCCACGATGTGTGACCCTCCTATGCTAGTCAAGGAAAAAAATGGAATCTCCACGATGTGTGACCCTCCTATGCTAGTCTTAAGGAAAAAAAAATGGAATCTCCACGATGTGTGACCCTCCTATGCTAGTCTTAAGGAAAAAAATGGAATCTCCACGATGTGTGACCCTCCTATGCTAGACTTAAAAAAAAAAAATGGAATCTCCACGATGTGTGACCCTCCTATGCTAGGCTTAAGGGAAAAAATTGGAATCTCCACGATGTGTGACTCTCCTATGCTAGTCTTAAGGAAAAAAAATGGAATCTCCACAATGTGTGACCCTCCTATGCTAGTCTTAAGGAAAAAAATGGAATCTCCACGATGTGTGACCCTCCTATGCTAGTCTTAAGGAAAAAAAATGGAATTGTAAAAATGTGTGGGTGCGTTCTTGCAACACCACCACTTGCAACTCTGTGACTGTAAAGCAAGTTTGTATTTATACTTAAAGTATAACAAATTAAAATAAAACACACAATGTCACTGAGATTGCTTAATGCTTCGTTAAAACATCAGCCCCTTTACATACTTTCCCTTTAGAAAAAAATGAATTTAATAAATTACACTCCCAAATATTTTATCTTAATGATCCTATACCCTGACTGAAAAAATTTAAATTAAATGTGACATCATAATTCCTTTATCTTTAGGTTAACCATATTACACAGTCTAACGAAAATTATCCCCTTCAAAAAAAATGTACATAAAAATATTATCCCACGAGAAAGTAATAAAAAGAAATTACATACCCTTATTTGAAAAAATGAATGCCACGTGCGCTTACCGTTACCAACACGGGAATTAAGCCTCACTGGAATTTAACACGTGGTTTTGTGTACCACGGATTCTCCTAGATTTTTGTAAATTTCACTTCACTAAGTTTTAACACAAAATTAAACATTCACTCTGCACAATATATAAATGAAAAAAAATTATCCACATTGATAATAAACACTCAGAAAAAAAACAGAACACAAATTCATCTCACGCGGTTGGTTATCCCGCTACACAATAGGACTAGACTTCTCCCACGTGGGTTTAAAACAAAATGGTTCGCGGCGCGAACACACGCACTAATAAACACAAAACTTTAACAATGAGAATAGAAGGCTTTTGCTGTGTTCTTCCACGGTTCCAACTCCAGTGATTATATAATTTACTTGAAATGAAATTGAGGTTCGTCAAGTCGCTAAAGACAGAAAAAGGGGGGAATTTGACTTTAATAAAATTAATTTGAAATTACTGTCTTAGCGAATCCTGGCATTTGGTCGCCAATATGTTACGGGCCACTGTTTCGAGTCCGGCCTTGCTTAAGGGACTCAAGGGCCATAACAAAACAAATAACAATGGTAAAGGTCGCCAGTCAGCAATGATACAAGGAATACTGACAAAAAGATGTATTTACAATAATATTTAAATAGAAATAAATGAAAGGGGAGCACAGCAGATAACTATTTTAGTTTGAGCCACGAGGAGCTTCGAATGGAGTTTGGTTGGCCGTGGATGAAACGCGAGCACAGCAATCACGTTCCCTGGAAGGGGGAAATAAATTGAATTATTAGCAGCACTCTTACTTCTACCGGCTGGGAACACGATGAAGTCGTGTGGTTAAAACTTTTAAGCAAATTAAATGAAAATGCCAAGCTTAGGGATTTAAACGTTACACATGGGAATCAACACTGTCACAGGGTGAGTTAATTAAAACTAGGACTAAACGGCACACGTGGTCTGGGTTTAGGGGATATGATACAAGGTTCAGTGGGTAGGACTTCTTTAGAGGATAAGGAAAAATGGGGTGTGATAAGGAAGGGACGGGAGGTTGGGTAAGGATATTGAGAATCTCAAATCAGGCACCTTACCTTTAATAAAAAGGACACTGGTATCCTTCCCTTATGGAAAGATGTAGACAGAGTCCTGCCTCCCTGATGTCTTGAGGGTGAAGAGCGATGGTGTTTCCCTCAAGGACGATGAGTGAAGAAAAAAGAGATGCTCTCCTTATGGAGGCTGAGTCGCGAAGAAGATCCCCAGTTTTCCCTGGGTAGATCAACCCCACTTGACCCCCAATTGGGGGGGGGGTAGGGGGGATTGGCCTGACCGCTGTCCTATTGGTCAGGCTTGATCTCGTGTCCCCACATCCTTCACAGCTCGCTTCCCTCGTCCTGGGACCTCGATGTTCTCACGTGACTTGTAGAAGGTAGCTGAAATTGAGATCTCAGGGGGAGTAGACTGGTATAGGATGGTGGGAGGGGGGGTGAGACTCTGGGTAGGGTCCCAAAACTCGTGGCATTTCGACCCATGCTGGCGGGGTCTTTTGTTATTGGAAAAAAGGTGGCGTAATGACCGCCATTACTAACAATATATATATATATATATATATATATATATATATATATATATATATGAGTACACATACTCATACATACAAAGATGTATGTACACACATATGTAAATCACTTCAAAAATAAAAGTCCAACATAAAAGTAATCTTTGAAAAGCATCAAGATGTACATGCCTCATGAATAATTCTAATCTTTCACTGTCCTTTCTATTCATCTATGAAGAACAGCATTACGTAACTCTCAAAGGAAAACGACCTACGGGAGACTGGCATCTTTTCTTGTGTTAAAAAGAATACGGAATGAGCATATTTTAAGACAAGAAAAAGTAATGAATACGTTGGAGGTTAATAATATTCCAAATTCCTTAAGAGATCGTTAATGTAAGGGTATAAAGGCCACTCGTGGATGGCAGAGGTAAGGGACAGTGACAGGGCAATGCCCTAGAGACTGACCATTTACACATATGATAAACATCAAAGCTCCTCTCCACCCAAGCTAGGAGCTAGGACCAAGGACCAACGGCAATGGCTGCTGATGACTCAGCAGATAGACATATAGGCTCCCCTAAACGACCTTTGGTAGCGACCAAAGGAACTAACGAGTTTGAAAGGGACTCAAACCCCAGTCTGGCTATCACCAGGCAGGTACGTTACCACATAGGCCACCACAACCCTAAGAGTATTAAGAGTAAAGAAACTCTTGGTTTAATATTGGGTTATCTTCAAGAATTATATTTGTCTAAAGATATTTGTTTCGAAGAGCTGACTGGCAAAGGAACCACTTAGTTGGTTTTAAAGGCCGCTCACGAATGGCAGTGGCAAGGGACAGTGACAATACCCAAGACTGGGGCCATATACATATAAAATCAATTTCCAAGCCCCCTCTCCACCAAAGCTAGGACCAGGGAGGGTCAGATAATGGCTGCTGATGACTCAGCAGGTAGCTCACAAGAATGGTGAGGTTGCAGACACAACAAGAAACTATCCAGCTAGAACGTGAATCGAAACCCAGTCCGGTAGATCGCCAGGCAGAGATGTTTCCAATAGACCACCAAAACCCTAGAACTGATTGACGAAGTAGTAATTGAATTGTAGAATTGATTGGTGATGACAGATTAAAGTATGTTTGATATATTTGTTGGATATAACGAGTTAACTCAGGCTCTGCTCTTGGGATTACTATTAAGAGAGGATTAATAGGATTCAGTTGCTCGTTATTCGTGGAGAATCTGATGCAAAATTTTCTAATCTTTAAGGATACCATAAAACATCTGATTAAGACTGCCTGGATGTTTTGACGCTTTGGAAAACTCCTAAAATACGTGACACTCTTTAGAACATCATTTTAAAGGTTTCAAGATTCTGATCAATGATGTTCTAATCTATAATGATACTGTCAAACATCTTAAAAGGACTGCCTGTAATGTCAGACTTTTTGGAACACACTCCTAACATCCCACACTCTTTAGAACATCGTTTTAAAAGTTTCGGGAATCTAGTGCATGATGTTCTAAATTATAAGGATATTATAAAACATCTTAGAAAGACTGCATGAAATGACAGACTATTTGGAATACTGCGAACATCTTAGACACTGCTAAGTTTGACCTCCAAACCTCTGGCGCAGTATATATCGGGTCAAGAACTTTGGACGTCAACCTCGAAATAATGAAGGAGGACTTGGGCACGTTTATATGGAGTAAATCACCTCAAGTGAATTAACTTCTTGATTAAAGTTCTCTGGGTTATAAAGGCAGTTTATCTTCTCGCAGGAGGTCAGAGTGGGGGGGGGGGGAGTGAGAAAGTGTTTTAGTTTTTGTTCTTCAGTTTTCTAAAACTTAATCTTAGCAAAGAATTAAGCAAAATCATTTTTAAGAGTTTCAGTTTTGTTCTTAAAAGTTTCCCTTTTGTTCTTAAAAGTTTCACTTTTGTTCTTAAAAGCTTCACTTTTTTTTCTTAAAAGAGTTTCCCTTTTGTTCTTAAAAGTTCCATTTTGTTCTTAATAGTTTCCCTTTTGTTCTTAAAAGTTTCACTTTTGTTCTTAAAAGTTTCCCTTTTGTTCTTAGAAGTTTCACTTTTCTTCTTAAAAGTTTCACTTTTCTTCTTAAAAGTCTCAAATGTGTTCTTAAAAGTCTCAAATGTGTTCTTAAAAGTTTCAATTTTGTTCTTAAAAGTTTCACTTGTGTTCTTAAATGTATCACTTTGTTCCTAAAAGTCTCACTTTGTTCTTAAAAGTTTCAGTTTTGTTCTTAAAAGTCTCACTTTGTTCTTCAAAGTTTCGCTTTTATTCTTCACTTTTCTGAAATTTCGTAATGAATTAAACAAAAATATTTGTTTTTAATGTAAATTATATTTGATATGAAGTAATGGTAATATCAAAACTTGATTTTTGTGCAGAATTTAACAAAATTATTTGTTTTTAAAGTAAATTAGCTCAGGTATGAAATAATAGCAATATTAGAAACTTAATCTTCGTAAAACAAATAAACAACTATTTGGTTTTAAAGTAAATTAGAGATAACAATATTAAAATTGCCTTTCAACATAACATCGGTGTATCATTTACCAATGAAATCTAATGGAATATAATTGCGGTTAATTCACATTATTTGATACTAAGCTTGACTGTTCATAAAGTAATCTATATGAATGAACTAATTAGATTTAATAATAATAAAAATAATAATAATACTACTACTACTACTACTACTACTATTACTACTAATAATAATAATAATAATAATAATAATAATAATAATAATACCGTTACAGAATTCAGAATATTAATATATTCCATATGACAAACGCGAAGATGAATAACATCTACTGTCTATCAATCATAACATATCTCAGTTATCAATACAACGAAAAAATAATAAAACCATTAATTTAATGAACTTATATCGCCCGTATTTGCTAAGTTTATTATTTAAAGAAAGACAGGTTAATCAGATTAATGGTTGATAGAACAAACATAATTAATGCTTTTTTATTTTTTTTGCAATGAAAGGTAATATGAATAATGTCGAATTGATTATACATTAAAGAATGAGGTAGATCAAGGAGAAGGAGAAGGAAGGGGGAGACAGAAAAGGAGAAAGGGGAGGAGAAAGAGAAAGAGGAGAAAGAGAAACAGGAGGAGAAAGAAAAAGAAGAGGAGAAGAAAGAGAAAAGAGAAGAAAGAGAAAGAGAAAGAGGAGAAAGAAAAAGAGGAGGAGGATAAAGAGAAGATAGAGAAAGAGGAGGAGAAAGAGAAAGAAAAGGAAGAGAAAGAGAAAAAGAAAGAGAAATAAGAGAAAGAAAAAGAGGAGGAGAAAGAGAGAGAGGAGAAAGGGAAAGAGGAGTATAAAGAGAGAGTTGGAGAAATAGGAGAAAGAGAAAGAAAAGAAAGAGGAGTAAGAGAAAGAAAAGGAGAAAGAGGAAGAGGAGGAAAAGAAATAGAAGGAGATGGAAAAGGAGAAGTAGGAGAAGGAAGAGAAAAAGGTGAAAAATATTTAAGAAAAATATTAAGAAAAAGATGACTCTCTCGTAATATATTAATTTCGGGATTTCCAATTAAAAATGAATGGAAACTATTAATCTTTTCGAGGTATTCATCATTGTTTCAAATGATCTTATAAATAAAACCAGTTCTTCAAGTTAATTACTGTTATGATTAATTGTTTTAACGAATGCGCAGAAAATCAAGTCTCCAAGATGGCGATTAGTAGATATTTTTAATTCTCTCTCTCTCTCTCTCTCTCTCTCTCTCTCTCTCTCTCTCTCTCTCTCTCTCGTGTTGATGTGAAACATTAAAAAGACAAAATAAAGTTTCTTAAACGCGCATTAACGCTAATAAACATTTTAAGACTTTCGGAAAACTTGAAGAGAAGAAAAAACTAAAAATAAGCTCTCTCTCTCTCTCTCTCTCTCTCTCTCTCTCTCTCTCTCTCTCTCTCTCTCTCTCTCTCTCTCTCTCTCTCTCGTGATATTCGAATAATAAAATAACATTGAAGCGAGATTTAGACATAAATATAATTCATAATTTAATTCAAATATAATTTCAAATATAATTTCAAATATAATTTAAATATAATTTCAAATATAATTCAAATATAATTCAATCATAATTTAGATTTAAATATTCCAGTTTACCTTCACAATTACCAACGTGGAAACGTAATAATACAGACATTTTGTCTTTATAAAAAAGGCAAAATTATATTTATGAATAAAGACACGTGGATATGATAAAAATTCTGAAAATATTATAGAATAGTATAAAAAAAATTGGTTGTGTTTAATAATAAACGCAATAAATAGAAAAAAAAAAATTAAAAGAATAAATTATAAATGAAAATTTGCCTCTTGTCAGTCGTAGCTATTAACAAACTCAGTTTTAAAACGAAAAAAAAACCATTATATAACTAACGAAACAAGTGAAACGCTGTATGAGCACAATTCATTCGTACCTATTAACAAACACTGTTTTAAAACAGCGTTGCAACTAATAAAGTTTTAAAACGGCGTAGCTATTAACAAACAGTTTTATAACGGCCTAG
>NC_090766.1:34368987-34376259 GCF_036898095.1 Palaemon carinicauda | reverse complement strand
GAACCTTATGGTGACAGAAAGAGGAATTGTGGTCATTCCTACTCGTAGGGGAATTGAATTATCCTGGGATATTCGTGTCTTAATTAGTAATCAATCTATTTGATTTAATTTTTTTCTGGCGTTATTATTATCATTATTATTATTATTATTATTATTATAATTATTATTATTATTATTATTATTATTACAAATTATTATTATTATTACTACTTGTTAAGCTACAACCCTAGTTGAAAATGCAAGATGCCAGAAGTCCAGAGGTTCCAAGAGGGAAAATAGCTCAATGAGGAAAGGAAACAAGGAAAAATAAGATATTTTAAGAAGAGTGACATAAAAATGAATATCTCCTATTAACTATCAAAACTTTAACAAAACAAGAGGAATAGAAATAACACAGAATAGTATGCCCGAGTGTACCCTCAGGCAAGAAAACTCTAACCCAGGACAGTGGAAGACCATGGTACAGGAGCATGATACAATCACAATGATCACAAATACGTGTGGGTATTGGGTGGGTATTTTGAATTTTCAAGTGTTGTCATACCCTTGGAGGAGAGTTCGAGCTCCGCTCAAGCTCGATAGTTTCTTGTGGTGTCTGCAACCTCGCCATCCTTGTGAGCTAAGGATGGGTTATTGGGGGAGAGCAAGGGATACCTGCTGAGTCATCAGCATCCATTACCTGGCTCTTCCTGTCCTAGCCTGATGGAGAGGGATTTGGGCGCTGATCATATGTATATATATTCTGTCTCTAATGCATTGTCATGTCTCTATGGACAGTCTCTAAGGGCATTGTACTGTCTCTATGGTCAGTCTATAAGGGCCCTATCTGTCGCTATGGTCAGTTTCTAAGGGCACTGCCTGTCGCTATGGTCAGTCTCTAAGGGCACTGTCTGTCGATATGGTCAGTCTCTAGGGCATTGTACTGTTTCTATGGTCAGTCTCTAGGGCATTGTACTGTTTCTATGGTCAGTCTCTAGGGCATTGCCCTGTCTCTATGGTCAATTTCAAAGGCAACTGTTCTATTTCTTTGATCAGTCTCTAAGGGGATTGACCTGTCTCTGAGGTCATTGTCCTGCCTCTATGGTCAGTCTCTAAGAAGACTGTCCTGCCCCTTACATTGGCCATAGTTTATTACTTATCATACATTGTAGATTTCAAAATAACAATTTGAATTACTTCCTTTTCTCAAAAAATAATATTTTGGGATTAATATTTACTCATCAAGATATTCCAAATATGCTCAACTCGATTTGCCTAATTGTCTTCGTCAATCCCAAATAATTTCTTTTAAAAATAAACCTTTAGCTGTGAGTCTCGGTATATTTAAATACTCATTAGCTTTAGCGTAAGGATTCAATGAAATATTCAAACGATCTCGGCTTTTAAAATCCAGTATTCCTTCGGGCAATCTCCATTACATACTCGGCAAATTGGCTGGAATCTTCTTTAACATTCTCTCTCTCTCTCTCTCTCTCTCTCTCTCTCTCTCTCTCTCTCTCTCTCTCTCTCTCTCTCTCTCTCTCTCTCTCTCTCTCTCTCTCAGACTTCCTGGTGAATTTCGTATATAAATTTTCCATGCAGAAGCTTTTAATCACATTCTATTCTTGCCGTTTTTCTCCAAAGTACAAAGGCTTTTATATAATTAATTAAATCAGGGTTAAAGTCAAGAACATGAAAGAAAAACCTTAAAGGAATATAGGATTTCTTTATACATTTTACGTTTCTCTTTGAGGCCTTTCATGTAAACTGTTTGGCTTGTTAGGTTTGTGGTGGCCTATTGAAAACATCCCTGCCTAACGTTCTGCTGGACTTGGGTTCAAGTCCTTACTACTGCTCAATAGTTTCTTGTAGCGTCTGCAACCTCCCCATCCTTGTGAGCTAAGGATGGGGGGTGAGGGGTTGGAGCCTATATATCTACCTGCTGAGTCATCAGCATCCATTGCCTGGCACTCCTAGGTCCTACTTTGGTTGGAGAGGGGGGCTTGGGCGCTGATCATATGTATATATGGTCAGTCTCTAGGGAACTGTCCTGCTACCTAGGCATTATCACTGTCCTCTGCCTCTGCCATTCACGAGCAGCCTTTAAACCAATAAATGAATTTGGAGTAATAACAGCTAGTCTGGGTATATATATATATATTATATATATATATATATATATATATATATATATATATATATATATATATATATATATATATATATATTATATGTATATATATATATATATATATATGTATGTATATATATATATATATATATATATATATATATATATATATATATATATATATATATATATATATATATATATATATATATATATATATAGTCACGATGAGTGACATTGCCAAACAAAAAAAAAAAAAGAAAAAAAATCAACAAACACCAAATATTGGAGGGATGGAAACCATTAGTGATGAAGTAACAAGAGAAAAACTTATATCATCATCGCTATTATTCGAATGGTTTTGTCTGGACAATCCGAGCGAACGGACGGAGCCTCTATGACGTCACAGCTGTTTCCGATTCTCGCTAAACTGATTTGCATGAATTTTTACTACGATGCTTCCAGCTCTCGCACCAAGAGGGGGGGGGGGCCATAAAAAGACTAAAAAGACTGCTCTTATCTTTAATAAATTGCTCTTTACCAGTATTATCTAAAAAAGATTATTCAACTAATGTACGCAGCCCGTCAAAAATGACAGCTAGATATTTATATATGTACATCATGCACACATACACACACACACACACATTCAACCCTCCCCACCCCCCTCCCCCTTTCCTAACTACAGTACGGCAGTTATGGAATTCAAGAGTAACTCCCAGGGTACCTCTTCTTACCAGGGTATGACTACTCCTTTTCCTTCCTACTCGAGAGACGTTGAGAGACAGAGTGGTTATGTCTGACAATGTCACTTATCATAACTGGAAATATATTATATATATATATATATATATATATATATATATATATATATATATATATATATATATATATATATATATATATATACATATATATATACATAAATATATATATACATTATATATATATATATATATATATATATATATATATATATATATATATATATATAAATATATATATATATATATATATATATATAAATATGTATGTATATTCATATATATATGTATATATATACATATATATTTATATACGTGATGGCGTCCCTAGGGCCAGGGGAATGGCGGTGTATATTAGGACCGAGTACCCTGCTTCTCATAAGTGCTGCTATCAATGTGGGTGTCATGAGATTCAGGTAATAAAAGTTTGTGGCAGGCATAACAACTTTTATTTATGTTCGATCTACCGGAATCCAGACATGGATGATTCTATCTTCGATTGTCTTCTTGCCATTATGGCTAAGATACAAAAACATGATAGAAAGGCTTCTTTTGTCTTTGTTGGTGATTTTAATGCTCACCATAAGGAGTGGTTAAGTTCTATCTCTCCTACCGATCGCCATGACTTAAGAGCTTTAGACTTTGCCTCTGAATCAGGCTGTGAGCAAATCATAAATGAAGCTACTCACAGGTCTGGTAATTGCTTGGACCATTCACTAGCGACTTGATTGAGAAATCAGATTGTAGTGGGCGAAGCTTTTAAATTGTACAAGTGAACACTAACGCTACGATCAGATCTTCAAAAACATGTCATTTCAGTCTCAGCAGTAGAGCAGTTAACACCTATGGCGGAGCCGCTCCATGATAATGACCTTTATGCTATTGCTTTTTTGTTATGTAAATATGTGACTTAAGAATAAGACCAGACAAGAAGAGATTTTGGACTAAAGGATGGCTAGAGAAAAGGTTTTTTCTCATTCAAATTTCCTGGAGAAGTTGAAACTGTACCCTGATGATTGGTTTAATTATCTTCGATTGGATATGGACACTAACCATGAATTACTTAATAGTGTAGCACCTTTTATACAGAGATAGGACACGTGCACGAGGAAGGCAATAACACCCCATTAAAGGATTTCTGCTGCACTACGATATTTAGCAAAAGGACGATCATATGAAGATTTTAAATACAATGGGGCAATATCTTCTCAACTGTTAGGTCAAATAATTCCAGATACCTGTCAAGCCATATGGCCTTACTAAAGTGGGAATATATAAAGGTAAACAACTTTTTTAAACTTTATTACACAAATATAATAGCATCATTCTATTCAGTAACATGGTACACATGTTGCAATCACTCTACCAAAAGATGCAGGCTCCTATTTTTATAAATTATAAATGGTTTCATAGCCTGATATTTAATGGCTGTCGTAAGTTCAAAAGGCAAATTTATCATGCGTGATTTTGGAACGAATGGCAGAATATCTGATGGAAATGTTATTGAAAACACAATATTTGGTCAAGAATTATCCGAAGGTAGTCTTTCAATACCCTATGCTGCCTCTCCATCATCCTCATCAGAACCTTTACTTTTGTTTTTATAGGATATGGAACCTTTTCAATGATTTTTTTACTCTTTAAATCCTTACGATCAAAACGATCTGAATGAACAGAAAAGGATATTCAACTATGGACTTTGCAGAGCTCGCCGAATATTAGAGCGTGCATTCGGAAGACTGTAAGTAGTTTTTCAAATATTTTCAGCTCCAATTAATTTAAAATTAGAAAACACGGAGATGATTGTAATGTCATAATGTCATGTTGTTTGTTGCACAATTATCTTCAGCGTCATGCTAAAATTCCAGATATGTCGATGGATTTGCCCCCTGATTATCATGCACCATTATTACCTGACGTAAATGGACATGACACCGGAGATGCAAAGAAAGTTCGAGAAATGTTTATGAATTATTTCAATGGTTAAGTTGCAGTACACTGGCAATTAGAGAGGTTTTGAAATATTTTTGGTATCTGAACATTATAATGATTGCTGTTTTATGCTAAATATTAGATATTTCAAAATAACTTTGTGCATATGGGTTGCCTTAAAAATTTAGTTTCATTTATATACGGGATTATTATATATTACATGGTTAAAGTTAATATGTTTATTTCATGAAATACAATAATGCAATATATATTAGGTTCCCTTGCCTCCTGTACATTAGGGACAGAAGTACATGGTGTTTCTGATTCTTTTATAAATGATAGAATATCATAATACCATAAGAGTTGGTTCATACACCTCATCAGTTCATGTGCCAGATTTCTTGGAGGCTTCAACTTTTTTTAGTGTCTTTCGAAACATAGTGTGCTAATATTGAGCTTTTTTAGTCAACATGTTTTTATTTGCTTCTGGACACTTTTCTTTAAGTTTTTCTCTCAGAACTTCGTAAGCCTTGTCTTTTAGCGTCTATCTGAATGCATTTTGCTTTTTACATTCCTTAGGAATGGGTGACACTTATAAATCTCAATAAATTCACCCCCCCCCCCCCCAAAAAAAAAAAAAAAAAAAAAAAAAAAAAAAAATACATTTTTCACCCAAATCTCAAACATCATGTTTCCACTAATATTTTTTCACTCGAAAGAAACAAAATAATGAGGATTCTGATATTGAGACTAACCAGTTTAACTCGCCCAGCCACAAACCAGCAGTTCCAGTCGGGGCAAATTACATCTGTCTGTAAATGGCCTCCTTTAGATCTGAACGAACAATCGATTGTAGCAATTAGACCATACAACCAGATTGGAGGATCAAAATGAACACTCACACAACGATATGCTGAAACTCCCCCCACTTTGATCTAATCTCACAGATTCAGTCTCTAGAGAATGGCAGGCCGTGAGCAAATCATAAAAGAAGTTGCTCACAGGTCTAGTAATTGGTTGGACCTCGTATACACTGACTCCCCTGCCGTTGTAACTAGTAAGGCTGGTTCGCCAGTCGGGATATCTGATCATGCCTTAATTTCACTAGTAGAGAAGATTGAGCAGCCTGTCCCTGATATATCATACTCTTGTAAAATTTATATGAAATCCCAAACAGAGTGAAATGGGATTTTGCATGATCTTTTGTTCTTGAATTGGTCACAATTGTAGTAGTGTAGATCCTGTTGTCCCTTTGAATGAGAATCTAATCAACATAATTGACAGGCGTATTTGGAAAAGCAGGAGGATTATCATCTTTGGAAGGGTAACAGATCAGATTTGACCTGGAATAACTATACTCAGCTTCGAGCTTTTGCTCAGAGAGTTTATGCCTCAATTGATAAGGAAAACAATTTAACCATAAAAGAAACACTTTCTGGTACACCTCAGAAACATATATGGTGGTCTACCCTTAAATCTGCACTCTTTGGTGTAGGTGCAACAGTTCCTCCTTTACTTAAACCCGATGGCTCCGCCACTCACTGTCCAAAGGAAAAGGCAACCCTGTTGGCTGATGTTTTTGACAGTAAAACAGAGTAATTAAAAACTTGAACTTCCTCATTCCTGTTTTCCTGAGGCTAAACTAACTAGTTTAGCTTTTCAGTCTCGTGAGATTAAAGCTCTGTTGATGGACCTTGATGCTTATGGAGGTGTAGACCCAAATGGCATTTTTCCCTTGTTTTTTTTATAAAGACAGCAGATTTCTTAGCCCCAAAGTTATCTGTTATTTTGCGCAAGTTAGCAAGAAGAGGAGCTTTTAGCACTTGTTGGAGAATTGGTAATGTTACTCATCTATGTAAATGTGTTTGTGGTAGCTCAAGTCCCACTGATTACCGACCAATTTCCATAACTCCCATATTATCTGAAGTTTTTGAGCATCTGGCAAAACGTCTTAATAAGTTTGCTGAAGGTAATCATCTACTCCCTAGTTTGCAATTTGGTTTTCGTAAAGGCCTTGGAGCATGTTATGCCCTTCTTACAATATCCAATGCTGTACAGAAGTCCCTTCATTGTGGTCAGTAAGTTGGTATGATTGGCCTTGATTTTAGTGCTGCCTTTGACCGTGTTAATCATGAGGCCCTTGTTTTCAAACTCAAACAGTTGAGAGAGGGTGGGTCGTTTCTTAGCATTATTATTGATTTTTTAAGTAATAGATCTCAAAGAGTTGTTGCTGATGGGCATCGTAGTGAGTATAGGAATGTGATATCCGGTGTTCAACAGGGTAGTGTTCTTGGAACATTACATTTCATTATATATACACATGACATGTGGTTTGGCCTAGAAAACAAGCTTGCTGCATATGCAGATGATGCTACTCTCATTGCATCAATTCCATCCATTGAATGTAGATCTTGGGTTGGTGAATCCCTTAATAGAGATTTAGCTAAAATTAGTGCATGGTGCAAA
>NC_090766.1:34356487-34363987 GCF_036898095.1 Palaemon carinicauda | reverse complement strand
AATCTTGGGACACTCGCTTAAGAGAGACACATTACTCGCATTTTTCCCTGCCGTGACGTCACGAACAATAACAAAGTCTACGTATAAACTATGAAGAAGAAGAGTAGTGAAGAAAATTCTTCACAATATACACACATTTGTATATATATATATATATATATATATATATATATATATATATATATATATATATATATATATATATATATATATATATATATATATATATATATATATATATATATATGTGTGTGTGTGTGTATACATATATATATATCATATATGTGTGTATATATACACATACATTATATATATATATATATATATATATATATATATATATATATATATATATATATATATATATATATATATATATATATATAAAATGTGTGTGTGTGTGTGTGTGTGTGTATGATTCACACACAAGAAAACTACGAGAGATCCATCTCCCAATCACTAATTTTCATCTTCTGTGCAAACTCAGCATACCTGCTCCCAAAATAGCTTCCTTTACCAGCCACCCAAGCCTTTTGTCAGCAGTAATCATAATGATCAATCTCTCTCCATTATGATTTTTCCCTCCCATTAATGGGGATAGCAAGAGGATCCCAACATTGCTTAATCAGTGAGCAATGCCACGTTTTCCTCTTAATGCGGAGGTAATGATTTCCATTCTTGGCCTCTAGCAAAAATAGCAGACAAATTTGGTTGGGATTTCAGATAGAAAGAATTCTCTCCGTTATGGGAATTTATGTCTAATGGAGATTCCTAGGTCTTTGTTTAATGAGCCTCAGGATATTTACGTTCAATGAGGATTTAAAGGTCTTCGTTCAATGAGCTTTATTGGTATTTATGCCCAATGAGGATTTAACATTCTTCGTTCAATGAGCCCGAGTATTTGCATTCAATGAGGATTTAAAGTTCTTCGTTCAATGAATCTTTGAGAATTTACGTTCAATGAGGATTTAAAGTTCTTTGTTCAATGAACCTTTGAGTATTTACGTCAGATGAGGATTTAAAGTTCGTTCAATGAAGCTCGGAGTATTTACGTGCAATGAGGATTTAAAGTTCTTTGTTCAATGAACCTTCAAGTATTTACGTAGGATGGGGATTTAAAGTTCGTTCAATGAGCCTTTGGGTATTTCGTCCAATGAGGATTTAAAGTTCTTCGTTTAACGAGCCTCTGGATATTTACGTCCAATGAGGATTTAAGTCATTCGTTCAATGAGCTTCTTGGGTATTTACACCGAATAAGGATTTAGAGTTCTTCGTCCAATAAGCCTTTGTGGATTTACGCCTAATGAGGATTTAAAGTACTTCGTTCAATGTTCCTCTGGATATTTATGTCCAATGAAGATTTAAGTTTTTCGTTCAATGAGGTTCTTAGGTATTTACATCCAATGAGGATTTGAGTTCTTCGTTCAATGAGGTTGTTAGGTATTTATGCCCAATGAAGATTTAAAGTTCTTCGTCCAAAAAGCCTTGGGTATTTACACCCATTGAGGATTTAGAGTTCTTCGTCCAATAAGCCTTTGAGCATTTACACCCATTGAGGCTTTAAAGTTCTTCGTTCAACGAGCCTCTGGATATTTACGTTCAACGAGGATTTAAAGTTCTTCGTTCAATGAGCCTTTTTTAGTATATATGCCCAATGAAGATTTAAAGTTCTTAGTCCAATAAGCCTTTGGGTATTTAGGCCCAATGAGGATTTATAGTTCTTTGTTCAATAAGCCTTTTGGGTATTTACTTCAAGGGATTTAAGGCTCTTCGTCCAATGAGTCTTTTGGATTTATTTCAAGGAATTCAGACACTTTGCTCAATGAGTTTTGGGGTATTTCGTCCAATTAGGATTTGAAGTTCTTCGTTCAATGAGTCTTTTGGTATTTACTTCAAGGGATTCAGACACTTCGTTCAATGAGCCTTTGGGTATTTCGCCCGATGAGGATTGAAATTTCTTCGTCCTATGTTTCTTTTAATATTTACTTCAAGAGATTCAAGGCTCTTCCTCCAATGAGCCTTTGGGTATTAACACCCAATGATAATTCAAGTCTTCGTCCAATGAGCCTTTGGGTATTCACGTCCAATGATACATCAAAAGTCTTCTTACAACGAACCTTTGGAGAATTATCACCAATGTGTCTTTCTGGGTTAAGGTTTAATGGAGTTTAGGACATATATTTTTTTTAACAATGTCCCGTGGTTATCGTCCAACAAAGCTTTGGATATCTGCGTCCATTGAAGATTTAGGGATGTGCGCTCCATGAGGATGCTTTTAGAATATGTCCAGTGAATTTTTTTTCTGGAATTCGTGGTCACTGGGACTATGGATATTCAAGTACAACATTGCTTTGCTATCCTTCTTACAATAAGTTTTTGGTGATTTACTTCTAAGGAGCTTTAGAAAAGTAATATATAATAGGCTTCAGGAGACTGACATTCAACTGGGGTTTTGAAATCCGTGTCCAATGGTGGTTTGTAAATTGACAACCAAAGTGGTTTAGAAATCTAAATCCAAAAACAGATTTTAGATTGAAGACCAAAATGGTTTAGATATTTAGATCCAAAAGTGGTTTGTAAATTGACAACCAAAGTGGTTTAGAAATCTAAATCCAAAACTAGATTATAGATTGAAGACCAAAGTGGTTTAGAAATTTAGATCCAAAGGTGGTCTGTAAATTAACAACAAAAGTGGTTTAGAAATTTAGATAAAAAAGTAGTTTATAAATTGACAATCAAAGTGGATTCCAGATTTAGATCCCAAAGTGATTTTCAAATTGAAAACCAAAGTGGTTTAGAAACTTAGATCCTAAAGTGGTTTGTAGATTGACAACCAAAGTGATTTAGAAATTTAGATCCAAAAGTTTTTTTAGATTGGCAACGTAAGTGGTTTAGAAATTTAGATCCAAAAGTGATTTTTAGATTGACAACCAAAGTGATTTAGAAATTCAGATCCAAAAGTGGTTTGTATATTGACAACCAAAGTGGTTTAGAAATTTAGATCCAAAAGTGGTTTTTAGATTGACAACCGAAGTGATTTAGAAATCTAGATGCAAAAGTGGTTTTTAGATTGACAACCGAAGTAATTTAGAAATTTAGATCCAAAAGTGGGTTATAAATTGACAACCAAAGTGATTTAGAAATTTAGATCCAAAAGTGGTTTGTAAGTTGACAACCAAAGTGGTTTAGCAATCTATATCCAAAAGTGGTTTTTAGACTGACAACCAAAGTGATTTAGAAATTTAGATCCAAAAGTGGTTTGTAAATTGACAACCAAAGTGGTTTAGAAATCTAGATCCAAAAGTGGTTTCTAGATTGGCAACCGAGGTGATTTAGACATTTTGATCCAAACGTTGTTTTTAGATTGACAACCAAAGTGGTTAAGAAATTTAGATCTAAAAGTGGTTTTTAGATTGACAACCAAAGTGATTTAGAAATTTAGATCCAAAAGTGGTTTTTAGATTGACAACCAAAGTGGTTTAGAAATCTGGATCTAAAAGTGGTTTGTAGATTGATAACCAAAGTGGTTTAGAAATCTAGATCTAAAAGTGGTTTTTAGATTGAAAACCAAAGTGGTTTAGAAATCTAGATCTAAAAGTGGTTTTTAGATTGAAAACCAAAGTGGTTTAGAAATTTAGATCTAAAAGTGGTTTGTAAATTGACAACCAAAGTGGTTTAGAAATCTAGATCTAAAAGTGGTTTTTAGATTGAAAACCAAAGTGATTTAGAAATTTTGATCCAAAAGCGGTTTCTAGATTGGCAACCGAGGTGATTTAGACATTTTGATCCAAACGTTGTTTTTAGATTGACAACCAAAGTGGTTAAGAAATTTAGATCTAAAAGTGGTTTTTAGATTGACAACCAAAGTGATTTAGAAATTTAGATCCAAAAGTGGTTTTTAGATTGACAACCAAAGTGATTTAGAAATTTAGATCCAAAAGTGGTTTTTAGATTGACAACCAAAGTGGTTTAGAAATCTGGATCTAAAAGTGGTTTGTAGATTGACAACCAAAGTGGTTTAGAAATCTAGATCTAAAAGTGGTTTTTAGATTGAAAACCAAAGTGGTTTAGAAATTTAGATCTAAAAGTGGTTTGTAAATTGACAACCAAAGTGGTTTAGAAATCTAGATCTAAAAGTGGTTTTTAGATTGAAAACCAAAGTGATTTAGAAATTTTTATCCAAAAGTGGTTTTTAGATCGACAACCAAAGTGGTTTAGAAATCTAGATCTAAAAGTTGTTTGTAGATTGACAACCAAAGTGGTTTAGAAATTCAGATCCAAAAGTGGTTTGTAGATTGACAACCGAAGTGATTTAGAAATCTAGATCCAAAAGTGTTTTTTAGATTGACAACCGAAGTAATTTAGAAATCTAGATCCAAAAGTGGTTTTTAGATTGACAACCGAAGTAATTCAGAAATTTAGATCCAAAAGTGGTTTTTAGATTGACAACCAAAGCGGTTTAGAAATTTAGATCCAAAAGTGGTTTTTAGATCGACAACCAAAGTGGTTTACAATTTAGATCCAAAAGTGGGATATAAATTGACAACCAAAGTGCTTTAGAAATTTAGATCCAAAAGTGGTTTTTAGATTGACAACCGAAGTGATTTAGAAATCTAGATCCAAAAGTGGTTTTTAGATTGACAACCGAAGTAATTCAGAAATTTAGATCCAAAAGTGGTTTTTAGATTGACAACCAAAGCGGTTTAGAAATTTAGATCCAAAAGTGGTTTGTAAATTGACAACCAAAGTGGTTTAGAAACTTAGATCCAAGTTGTTTGCAAATTGACAATCAAAGTGGTTTACAATTTAGATCCAAAAGTGATTTGTCGACTGACAACCTAAGTGGTTTAGAAATTTAGATCCAAAAGTGGTTTTTAGATTGACAACAAAAGCAGTTTAGAAATTTAGATCCAAAAGTGGTTTTTAGATTGACAACCAAAGTGATTTAGAAATTTAAGATCCAAAAGTGGTTTGTAAATTGACAACCAAAGTGGTTTAGAAATCTAGATTCAAAACTGGTTTTTAGATTGACAACCAAATTGGTTTAGAAACTTAGATCCAAAAGGGGTATATAGATTGACAACCAAAGTGATTTAGAAATTAGATCCAAAAGTGGTTTTTAGATTGACAACCAAAGTGGTTTAGAAATTTAGATCAAAATTTGGTTTTTAGATTGACAACCAAAGTGATTTCGAAATTTAGATCCAAAAGTGGTTTTTAGATCGACAACCAAAGTGGTTTACAATTTAGATCCAAAAGTAGTTTGTAGATTGACAACCAAAGTGGTTTAGAAATTTATATCCAAAAGTGATTTGTCGATTGACAACCAAAGTAGTTTAAAAATCTAGATGCAAAAGGGGTTTTTAGATTGACAACCAAAGTGGTTTAGAAATCTAGATCCATAAGGTGTTTGTAGACTGACTACCAATAGGGTTTATGCAAATGATTAGTTTGTTTTTCTTAATCTTCAAGAACATTACAATTTATTATTCTTGAAAAAATTTATCAGTTTAAGCCCAGATATATCAGTTAAAATTCATTAAATGCTAGGGTCTCTCAAGAACATGGAATGTTAGTAAATTTTCTATCTTAATTTAAAAGCTAAATCAATTAATCAATTTTTTAATCCTAAACGAAAAGCAAAATCTATGTTTTTTTTTATCCTAATCGAAATGCAAAATCTATTAGTTAATGTTCTATCCTAATCAAAAAGCAAAGTCTACTAGCTATTCTTTATCCTAATCGAAAAAAAATTTATTAGTTATTTTTCTATCATTATCGATAAGCAAAATCTATTAGTTATCTTTTATCCTAATCGAAAAGCAAAACTTATTAGTTATTATTTTATCCTAATCGAAAAGCCAAATCTATTGATTAATTCTTTTATCCTAATTGAAAAGAAAAAATCTATCAATTAATTCTTTTATCCTAATCGAAATGCAAAATCTATTGATTAATTCTTTTATCCTAATCGAAAAGAAAAAATCTATTAATTAATTCTTTTATCCTAATAGAAAAGAAAAAACCATTAATTAATTGTCTTACCCTAATCGAAAAGCATAATCTATCAATAAATTCTTTTATCCTAATCGAAAAGAAAACATCTATTAAATAATTGTCTTATCCTAATCGAAAAGCATAATCTATCAATTAATCATTTTATCCTAATCGAAAAGCAAAATCTGTTATTTTTTTATCCTTACCGAAAACCAAAATCTATTAACAAATCTATTTAGAACATTACAGAACTACAGAACATTCATTCACTTTTCACGCTGAGTGACATAGCAGCTTTCAGTTTCCAATTAATTAGGACCATTTTTCCGTCTCTTTAATTTCAGTTCACCTTTCATTAACACAATTTGTCAGTTCCATGAAATGAACTTAATTAAAGAAATATTTTCCCAAATTGATAACACTTCGTTTTAAATTGAGAGAATATCAAAAGGATTCCTTTTAAACGAGTTATTTCTTGAGTCTACTTCAATTTGGTCCGATATTTCGTTATTTTTTTTTATTATTATTATTATCATTACCAGCTAAGCTACAACCCTAGTTGGAAAAGCAAGATGCTATAAGCCCAAGGGCTCCAACAGGGAAAAATAGCCCAGTGAGGAAAAAAATAAGGAAATAAACTATATAAGAAGTAATGAAAATTAAAATAAAATACTTTAAAAACAGTAACAACATTACAACATATTTAAAATATAAACTATAAAAGGGCTTATGCAAGCCTGTTCAACATAAAAACATTTGCTGCGAGTTTGAACTTTTGAAGTTCTACGGATTCAACTACCCGATTAGGAAGATCATTCCACAACTTGGTCACAGCTGGAATAAAACTTCTAGAATACTATGTAGTATTGAGCCTCATGCTGGAAAAGGTCTGACTATTAGAATTAACTGCATACCTAGTATTACGAACAGGATGGAACTGAAGTACAGTCGGACACAGGAATTCCTGGTACACTATGCTCTGAAGAAGAGCACCCAACCACACTCTTACTGCGAGGCGAGTAACCAAACAGATAGTATATAGAGATGGCCGAGGTGGTGGGTTGGGCTGAACACAAGAACTCGCCGCGAAGTAAGGGTGTGACAGGGTGCACTCCTTCGGAGAGAGGTGTGCAAGGGTCTCCTGTTCCCAACTGTACATTTGCTGACACATTTTGAGCCGAGAATCACTTGTTCGAAAGGACAATATACCTGTACATGTATATGTATACAGTGTGTATATATATATATATATATATATATATATATATATATATATATATATATATATATATATATATATATATATATATTGTACACACTATATATACTGTATGTATACAGTATATGATAAATTTCGAACATATAGGCGTGTTTTTTCCATATATCAAATAAGCCATATATGTTAATACAATAATGGCTGGAATCTCTTACCGACCTCGGGATCAGAGTCTTGAGGCGAAACCACGCAAAGACAATAGCATCTGACCGGCGTTATCTATACAG
>NC_090766.1:34333987-34351487 GCF_036898095.1 Palaemon carinicauda | reverse complement strand
TAATCAAAAGATATATGAATCTGTCTTCAAATTAGTAAAATTTCAAGAGTAGACGATAAGTTCTCTAATACCACTTTTTAAGGCTAGAAAACATCCCTCCATATATTAATTCAAATAGATTGATATCTATAAAATACAGATGAAAGGGAAGCAACATTAATACCTCTTATCAACCTTCCTTCTCTTTCTATTGGTTTACCTCTTCAAATTCTCTATTAACCTCCTTCATCTCGTTCTCCTCCTTATCTTCTTCTTCTTCCTCTTCCATCTCCCTTCGATCTAAATAAAGGTGTCTGGTTTTAGTTCCATTATCATCAGAAAATATGTTCACCAGAACGTCAGCCGGGAAAGTCCACAGTCCCACTCTGGTGTCCAACCACAGCGCTATTCTCCCCAGTAAACAGTTCAAACTCCTGGTCTTTGCTCTGGGATCGATCTGCTGCCATACCAGTGCTAGGCAAACACATTCAGAAACTCTTATAGTCTTCCTGTCGAAGCTTTCTTTCATAATGTCAATTGCTTCTTACAGCATGGGTTGTGATGGCCGATGTGGTAACGTCCCTAACTGGTGAATGCCAGACTGGGGCTCAAGTCCGGCTCAAACTCGTTATTTCCTTTGGTCACTGCAATCTCACCATCCTTGTGACCTAAGGGTGGGGGGTTTGGGAGAGCTTATAGGTCTATCTGATGAGTCATCAGTAGCCATTGCATGGCCCTCCTTGGTCCTAGTTTGGGTGGAAAGGGGGCTTGGGTGCTGATCATATGTATATATGGTTAGTCTCTAGGGCATTGTTCTGCTTCCTAGAGCAATGTCACTGTCCCTTGCCTCTGCCATTCATGAGGGACCTTTAAAGCTTCCTTATCGGGTAGTTGAATCAGTAGAACTTCAAAAGTTCAAAGTTGGAGCAAATGTTTTTATGTTGACCAAGCGGACATGAGTCTTTTGTTATAGTTTATATATGACATATCTGTTTTTGACGTTGTTATTAGATTATATAGGACATATCTGTTTAGACATTGTTACTGTTTTAGAATGATTTATTGTTAACTTGTTCTCATCATTTATTTATTTTCTTATTTCCTTTCCTCGCTGAGCTATTTATCCCTATTGGAGCCCTTGGGTTTATAGCATCTTGATTTTCCAACTAGGGTTGTAGCTTGTCTAGTAATAATAATAACAATAATAATATAGCTCATGAGCCAGGTGTAAAGCCCACATACCTACAATGCAACATTCTTTAATACTAATGTCCCCCTTGGTCAGTAAAGCCATCTAAAAGGGCCTCTCTAGTCTTCATTGTTGTTTCCTAGCTTTCTTTTGTGGTCGATACCTTTTGCATTAGCTATGCTTTTACATACGTTAAATTTTATTCATTCTTGTGTATTTAAGTATTTCTAATATTTACGATCCTTACCCGCCGCACACACATTTACACACACATACACACACACACACACACACACACACATATATATATATATATATATATATATATATATATATATATATATATATATATATATATATATATATATATATATATATATATATACTATATATATAGTATGTATGGAAATGTGTAAATACACTCACACATACATACATACATACATACATACATACATACATACATACATACATACATATATATATATATATATATATATATATATATATATATATATATATATATATATATATATATATATATATATATACATACATATATATAT
This sequence comes from Palaemon carinicauda, assembly GCF_036898095.1. NCBI lineage: Eukaryota > Metazoa > Arthropoda > Malacostraca > Decapoda > Palaemonidae > Palaemon > Palaemon carinicauda. Next base: position 34,349,753 of record NC_090766.1, on the reverse strand, counting down.
ATGCAGTACAATTTGGCTTTTGAACAAAAAATAAAAGCAAATATTACAACACGTATGAATTGGTCACTACGTTTGCAGTTTTGTTCCAAATCTTTTGAATTCGATTAGATTGGATTTAAAATATGACCCATAAGATCCGGTCTTGGAGGCCCTTCAGCGGGTCAGCAAGATAAAAAAAAGTGGTATGGTGAATATATATATATCTATCTATATCTATCTATCTATCTATCTATCTATCTATCTATCTATCTATCTATCTATCTATCTATCTATATATATATATATATATACATATATATATATATATATATATATATATATATATATATATATATATATGTATGTATGTATGTATGTATGTATATACACACACACACTAAGGCACGATATTCTATCCTATTTCTCTTCCTCTTGTTTTGTTTAAGGTTTTTATAGTTTATAGTTTATATAGGAAATATTTATTTTATTGTATATGCCCCCTGTGGCGGCGGGGGCATATAAAAATTAGAATAGCGCCAACGTTATCCCTGCGTGTCGTAAGAGGCGACTAAAAGGGACGGGACGAGGGGCTGGAAACCCCCTCTCCTGTATAAAAAAATCCTACGAGACAAAGACAGAGAGATGGAGCTGGGGGGAGAGTGACTTCTCCCCGCACTCTAGTTTTGGGGTGTTTGAATGTGCGTGGATGTAGTACGATAGAGAGTAAAAGATGTGAGATTGGAAGTATGTTTAGAAGTAGAAGGATGGATGTATTGGCCTTGTGTGAGACAAAGATGAAAGGAAAAGGTGAAGTGATATTTGGTGAAATGTCTGGTCGAGTGTCTGGGATTGAAAGGGGAAGAGCGAGAGAGGGTGTGGCGTTATTGCTGAGTGAATGGATGACAGGTAAAGTAGTGGAATGGAAGGAGATATCATCTAGGTTAATGTGGGTAAGGGTTAGGTTGGGTAGGGAATGTTGGGCGTTTGTCAGTGCGTATGGGCCAGGTAGTGACAAAAGTGAAGAAGAGCGGAATGAGTTTTGGAATGAATTAACTAGGTGTGTAGAAGGACTGGGTAGAAGGAATTATGTAGTTGTTATGGGTGACTTAAATGCTAGAGTGGGCGCTGGAGAGGTAGAAGGTGTCATTGGGAAGTATGGAGTACCAGGTGAAAATGAGAGTGGTGAGAGACTAGTAGATATGTGTGTTGAACAAGAGATGGTAATAAGTGCTAGCTTTTTTAAAAAGAAAGATGAAAATAAGTATACATGGGTAAGAGTGGCAAATGGAAGAGTAGTAGAAAGGGCATTAATGGATTATGTGTTGATAACTAAAAGAATGTTTGGAAGATTAAAAGACGTGCACGTGTTTAGGGGTATGGCTAACGGTATGTCTGATCATTTTTTGGTGGAAGGAAAATTAGTTGTAGCAAAAGAGTGGGGGAATAGAGTAGGTGGATGTAAAAGGGAGCTAGTGAGGGTTGAAGAGCTAATAAAACCGGGGGTAAAAAGTAAATATCAGGAAAGGTTGAAAATGGCATATGACGAGGTGAGAGTAAGAGATACTGGTAATTTAGAGGAGGAGTCGAAGTTAGCAAAAGAAAATTTTGTTGGGATTGCAAGTGATGTATGTGGCAAGAAGGTTGTTGGAGGCAGCATGAGGAAGGGCAGTGAATGGTGGAATGAAGGAGTGAAGGTAAAAGTGGAAGAGAAAAAGAGGGCTTTTGAAGAATGGTTGCAGAGTAATAGTATAGAGAAGTATGAAAAATATAGAGAGAAAAATGTGGAAGTAAAGCGTAAGGTACGTGAGGCAAAGAGGGCAGCTGACCTGAGGTGGGGTCAGGGATAGGGTCAGTCGTATGAAGAGAATAAGTAGTAGTTTTGGAAAGAAGTGAAGAGAGTAAGGAAGGCTGGCGCAAGAATTGAAGAGACAGTGAAAGATGGAAATGGAAGGTTGTTAAAAGGAGAGGAGGCAAGGAAAGTTTGCTGAATGTTGAGGATAATAGGGAGGCAGATATAATTGCTGTTCCAGGTGTTGAGGTGCCAGTGATGGGAGATGAGAATGAGAGAGAGATTACAATAGAGGAAGTGAGGAGAGCACTAGATGAAACGAGAGTAGGAAAAGCATCTGGTATGGATGGTGTCAAAGCTGAGATGTTGAAGGAAGGGGGTGTGACTGTACTTGAATGGTTGGTAAGATTGTTTAATATGTGTTTTGTGTTGTCAATGGTACCAGTAGATTGGGTTTGTGCATGTATTGTACCACTATATAAGGGTAAGGGAGATGTGCATGAGTGTTGTAATTCAAGAGGTATTAGTTTGTTGAGTGTAGTTGGAAAAGTGTATGGTAGAGTAATGATTAATAGGATTAAGGATAAAACAGAGAATGCAATCTTGGAAGTACAGGGTGGTTTTAGAAGAGGTAGGGGTTGTATGAATCAGATTTTTACAGTTAGGCAGATATGCGAGAAATATTTAGCAAAGGTAAGGAGGTGTATGTTGCGTTTATGGATCTGGAGAAAGCATATGATAGAGTTGATAGGGAAGCAATGTGGAATGTGATGAGGTTATATGGAGTTGGTGAAAGGTTGTTGCAAGCAGTGAAAAGTTTCTACAAGGGTAGTGAAGCATGTGTTAGAATAGGAAATGAAGTGAGTGATTGGTTTCCGGTGAGAGTGGGGGTGAGACAGGGATGTGTGATGTCGCCGTGGTTGTTTAACTTGTATGTTGATGGAGTGGTGAGAGAGGTGAATGCTCGAGTGCTTTGACGAGGATTAAAACTGGTAGGCGAGAATGACCATGAATGGGAGGTAAATCAGTTGTTGTTTGCGGATGATACTGTACTGGTAGCAGACACAGAAGAGAAGCTTGACCGACTAGTGACAGAATTTGGAAGGGTGTGTGAGAGAAGGAAGTTGAGAGTTAATGTGGGTAAGAGTAAGGTTATGAGATGTACGAGAAGGGGAGGTTGAATGTCACATTGAATGGAGAGTTACTTGAGGAGGTGGATCAGTTTAAGTACTTGGGGTCTGTTGTTGCAGCAAATGGTGGAGTGGAAGCAGATGTACGTCAGAGTGAATGAAGGTTGCAAAGTGTTGGGGGCAGTTAAGGGAATAGTAAAAAATAGAGGGTTGGGCATGAATGTAAAGAGAGTTCTATATGAGAAAGTGATTGTACCAACTGTGATGTATGGATCGGAGTTGTGGGGAATGAAAGTGATGGAGAGACAGAAATTGAATGTGTTTGAGATGAAGTGTCTAAGGAGTATGGCTGGTGTATCTCGAGTAGATAGGGTTAGGAACGAAGTGGTGAGGGAGAGAACGGGTGTAAGAAATGAGTTAGCGGCTAGAGTGGATATGAATGTGTTGAGGTGGTTTGGCCATGTTGAGAGAATGGAAAATGGTTGTCTGCTAAAGAAGGTGATGAATGCAAGAGTTGATGGGAGAAGTACAAGAGGAAGGCCAAGGTTTGGGTGGATGGATGGTGTGAAGAAAGCTCTGGGTGATAGGAGGATGGATGTGAGAGAGGCAAGAGAGCGTGCTAGAAATAGGAATGAATGGCGAGCGATTGTGACGCAGTTCCAGTAGGCCCTGCTGCTTCCTCCGGTGCCTTAGATGACCGTGGAGGTAGCAGCAGTAGGGGATTTAGCATTATGAAGCTTCATCTGTGGTGGATAATGTGGGAGGTTGGGCTGTGGCACCCTAGCAGTACCAGCTGAACTCGGTTGAGTCCCTGGTTAGGCTGAAGGAACGTAGAGAGTAGAGGTCCCCTTCTTGTTTTGTTTCTTTGTTGATGTCGGCTACCCCCAAAAATTGGGGGAAGTGCCTTTGGTATATGTATGTATTGTTGTTACTGTTCTTAAAACATTTTATTTTCCATTTTTTCCTTTTATCACTGGGCTACTTTCCTTGATGGAACCCCTGGGCTTATAGCATCCTACTTTGCCAACTAGGGTTGTAGTTTACCAAGTAATAATAATAATAATAATAATAATAATAATAATAATAATAATAATAATAATAATAATAATAATAATAATAATAATAATAAATATTTTCTTTTATTTGTCATATCAAGATAGTTAAACGTGGGTTGCTAAGTTCGTAGAGTATAACCTATACACCTGCACATAACGATATGTGGTTTACCGATTCTCAGGGGTCTCTCAAGATATTATTCCCAAATCACAAAAGGGAAAATGAATGATATTAAGTTCAAGAAGTTGGACAGCTATGGATAGAGACTCGATTGCACTAGGGAAAATTAGGCTGTACTATTTTCCGCTACGCCATGGTATTCATAATTCAAACTTATTCTTCACGCCGAAATGAAAAACTTATACCATTATCAGAAATAATACCACAAATAAACCAAAAAATATACACAGCCTTAAGGGAGGTGTGGTTCACTTTTTTTATAAACGTATTCATACAAATAAAATTCAATCACAGGTTTTAATCAGTAACTACTCTAAGGAAAAGTTTTGTAAATACAATGTTACATAACCACACACATTATATATATATATATATATATATATATATATATATATATATATATATATATATATATATATATATATATATATATATATATATATATTTTAACTGCCTTCTCTTCTTTTAGGCGGGAGACTAGTTTACTTATGTCACATTGTGAGTGAGAAGAGTCCGTCAGGTTTGGGAAGCCAGATTGACAGATTCTCGTGATGCAGTCGAGAACAAGCAGCAGCAACAGTTCTGAAGTATTACCTAGTTGATGGTGATGGTCCTGATACAGCAGGTTTGGGTCACTTGACGTCAACCCAGCTCCCGAGGTCGAGATGGTGACCAAACCATGGTTACCAGTTTTGAAGAGATATTCTTCGGTGGCAGCGAAGCGGCTGTTGCATCGACACTTTCGTGGTCGTTACTGTACGGTGTACGATGGTCGTCCTCTAGGATCATGGATTGTGTTTCTGGATGTTTATGATATGTTGGAAGAGCAGTGTATGGCTCTTCAGTAATTATGGTGTATAGCATTTCGTGTATGATAGTTCATTAACTGGTTTTATATCTGTGTTGAGCAAGTATTAACTCTTGTTATTTATTGAGGGGCAAGTGTACGGGCTCGTCTTTATTATTTTATTAGTAATGAAAGATTCTCTTATTTGTTTGTCATTACTGCTGCTTACTGTGTTTTTGTTAATGCATTCTGCTAATTGTATTTATCATTTACTTGAACTCTAAGTTATCTGTATTTGTAATTTTTAATGTTATCTAAATATATGGTAATGATCAGTTAAGTCACGGTGCTTCCCATTACCTGTGCTCATTGTAATTATTGTTTATAATTTTTGTTACGGTCGTTACGGTCCATCAGTTCATTCCAGTCTCATTTCTTTTATCATTTTATGAACCTAATTGTCATGGAGGAAAGTGGTCATGACAAAATATATATATATATATATATATATATATATATATATATATATATATATATATATATATATATATATATATATATATTTATATATATATATATATATGTATATATATATAATTATATGTATATATATACACGGTATATATATAAATATGCGTATATATATATATATATATATATATATATATATATATATATATATATATATATATATATATATATATATATATATATATATATATATATATATATATATATATATATATATATATATATATATATATATATATATATAAAAGGGGACTACTATTCTATCTGTCTGCACCGATCAAACTTATACATATCTTCACGAATCACTAACACGATATCTTGAAAAAAAAAAACAAAAAAGAAAAAAATATGAGTGACATCAATCATAATAAAAAAAAAAAAAAAAAAACATTTCATGACATTCCCGTTCGAAGAATGAATCCAAAAACCAATTGTAAAAAAAAAATAAGGTCAAAGTCGGCTCATGAAAAGTTTAGAGTATATATTTTTTTATATATATATTTCATTTTTTCCTACCGTCTTCAACTTTCTTCCGTCTTTCCCCCGATATCCCTCGTCACCTCTGTCACCGTAAATCATCATTCATCATCTTATTCTAAAAGACTGTCACAAGATAGAAAAATCGGCTGCTGGAACTCCGTATCCATCAAGACTCGCGTCATTGTTGTGCGAGGAGAGTCTTATCTACTAACACTGATGAAGAGAAGGATGGTAAGGAATGAAAATATTCCTTATATAATAAAGAGCGAGTCCCTGGATATATAAATATATATATATATATATATATATATATATATATATATATATATATATATATATATATATATATATATATTTATTTATTTATTTATATAAATATACACCCATACACCCATGTGTGACTACATATACATGCATACATATATACATACACGTGTGTGAGTAAATATATATATATATATATATATATATATATATATATATATATATATATATATATATATATATATATATATATATATAAACACACAAGTGTCAGTGTATAAACACACACAAGTGTCAGTATATAAATATGTATATATATATATATATATATATATATATATATATATATATATATATATATACATATATATATATGTATATATACACATATATATATGTATATATATACATATATATATGTATATATACACATATATATATGTATATATACATATATATATATGTATATATACATATATATATGTATATATATATACATATATATATGTATATATATACATATACATATATACATATACATATATGTGGCATACATCGTGTTTTACCAAATCAAGCGACATCTCTAACATTTGACGCATTAATCATACTATCCCATTACCTCGTAAGAAAAGTAAAGAAAACAAAAGTAAATGTAATATTTGCTTTCTTTCTAATATAAAAGCCAAATATGGCAAATAAAAGAAAATATTTATTATTATTATTATTATTATTATTATTATTATTATTATTATTATTATTATTATTATTATTATTATTATTATTATTATTATTATTATTATTATTATTATTATTATTATTACTTGGTAAACTACAACCCTAGTTGGAAAAGCAGGATGCTATAACCCCAGGGGCTCGAACAGGGTAAGTAGCCGAGTGAGGAAAGGAAAAAATGGAAAATACAATATACTAAGAATAATAACAATAAAATAAATATTTCCTATATAAACTATAAAAACCTTAAACAAAACAAGAGGAAGAGAAATAGGATAGAATAGCGTGCCCGAGTGTGTGTGTGTATATATATATATATATATATATATATATATATATATATATATATATATATATATATATATATATATATATATATATATATATATATATATACTTTTTTTTATCTTGCTGATCCGCTGAACGGCCCACAAGGCCGGATCTTATGTTCCATATTTTAAATCTAATCTAATCTAGTTCAAGAGACTTGGAACAAACAAAAACCCTAGACAAAAATCCGTCAGAAAATATCGAGTTCCTCATCACTATGCAGAGGCACCAACAAGAGTTTTCATTTGCTTCTCACTCCTAAGTGTCACATGAAACCTTTTTACGATCGGCCGAAGCCCAACAGACCTCCCTCATCTACGACGATGAGGCGTAAATATCTCCTGGGATCTCAAGGCCTCCCTCGGGACGCGTTCAGAATGCAGATGGCAAGATGAGGCATGCAAAGCAGGGTAGCTAAGTTTTGGGATTGCAAGGGGTCGTCTGGAAATCAGCTCGTAATCAGGGTAAATATTTAAAGGCCGTTCATGAATGGCAGAGGCAAGGGACAGTGACACTGCCCAATCAAGCAAGGACCAGGCAATGGCTGCTGGTGATTCAGAATATAGACCTAAAGGCTCACCAAAACCCCCCATCCCTAGCTCACATAGATGGTGACGTTGCAGCGACCAAAGAAAGTAATGAGTTTGAACGGTACTCGAACCCCAGTCTGGTGTTCACCAGTAAGAGACGTTACCACATCGGCCACCACAGCTTGCAATATAACGCTTGTCAATGCTGAGAGAGAGAGAGAGAGAGAGAGAGAGAGAGAGAGGGAGAGATTTAATTAATTCTTGGTTCGAATAATCTCAGTTTTCAAATGTGTTTCAAAAATGTGTTTTGGGTACTGATACATAATTACAAAATATGTGTATAAATATATCGGTTAATACTTATATGTATATATATAAATAATGAATATTTGTGCATGTATGTAAATATTCATATATTAAATAAAGTATGCATATGCATGTACATGTACATGACAGACATACACATATCTATACATAAATATATTTTATATATATATATATATATATATATATATATATATATATATAAATAGATAGATAGATAGATAGAGATAGATATATAAAATAGATACAGTATACACACACATATATATATATATATAATTTACTTATACATATATACACACTTGTGTGTGAGTACATATACATGCATACATATATACATGCACGTGTGCGAGTAAATAATGAAAAGTTTACACATAAAAAAATGTCTACAAATAACCCTAACTTTATATTTGAAGGGATTAAATGGGATCACTTCATCAAGGCGAATTCGCTTATAAAAAAATCCTTGCAGGTAATAACCCCGAATGAGATAATCCCCTCAGAGAGATTCCATCAGACCTCGTAATCCTTCCAGGTATGAGAAACCAGCCTAAAATGAACGAAGTACTCAGAGAGTTGTCTTTTGTATTGTCTCATTGAATTTTGAGACTCACTGTACACAAACTTGTTTTGGTTTATGTAGAGCTGGTTTTGTTTTAGTTGGTGTTGCTGTTTTTTGTAGTTCCATTATGCCAATGTCTTGATAATAAAGCTTGTCGTGGCCTATTGGAAACGTCCCTGCCTAACGATCTACCAGACTGGGGTTGGAGCTTCGCGGAAGTTGGATAATATATTGTAGTGTCTGCAACCTCGCCAACCTTGGGAGCCTATACTCAGCAACCATTGCCCGTCCCTCCTTGGTCCTACCTTGGATCCTGGTCATGATGCTTGTATGACAGTGAAAATAGGTTGATTTCAATTCTAAGCATAAAAACCTGAATTCGACAGCTATATGTACACAAGAATTGTCAAAGACTTTTATCTTTCTTCGTGGCTAAATGGTACGGTCACTGCCATACAAGCACCCTGGACAAGGGTTCGATTCCCAGCCGGTCAGATGCTATTGTCTTTGAGTGGTTTTGCCTCGAGACTGATACTGAGGTCGGTAAGATAATCCAGACATTAATGTATTAAAACATAATGCTAATTTGATATATATATATATATATATATATATATATATATATATATATATATATATATATATATATATATATATATATATATATATATATATATATATATATATATATATATATATATATATATATAAATATATATATAAATATATATATATATATATATAAATATATATATAAATATATATATATATATATATAAATATATATATATATATATATATATATATATATATATATATATATATATATATATATATATATATATATATATATATATATATATATATATATATATATATATATATATACATATATATATTGTCCTGTTAGGGCATTGTCAACGCATCTTACCTCTACCCTTCACGAGTTACCATTAAACCTTTAACCCAAATAAACTAAAACCAAATTTGATTGAAGCAATAAACATTCACACAAATTTACTAAATATATAAATGCATGCTAATAGAAGTTCAGTTTCGCTACGTTGAAATTGCTTTTAGATTAGAAAATAAAACCGTTTCCTAGTTCAGCAATCCCATGCTTGATTGATCTACACATACGTGACTTTACCCAGATTTACAATTCGCAAAAACATGATAGGCAACGAGATGTAATATACTGGGTTCTAGATGCATTCTGCTACAGGCCGAATTTGAGAAAATTGTTTAAATTATTGTTTTTTGTATTACTATTTTAAAAGTTCATCGTATATGACAATCAAAACATCGTGACATCCTTCTTTGGTAAAAAAAGAAAAAAAAAATCCTTGGCTGTTATTACCTCCGTCAACGAAGTTGGAAGGAGGTGATGTGTTACCCCCTGTTTGTGTTTGGGAGTGTGTGTTTGTTTGTGAACAGTTTCATGGCCATAATTTTAATCGCTGAGTAATGAAAATAGAAGGGATTAAATTTTATGCAAAAAGCTGGAAATTATTATAATTTGGAATGTCAAGGTCTAAGGTTAAGGTCAAGGTCAAGCTAAATGTCCAATTCACATAATCGGCCATAAGTTTGGACATCGTTGTCGCAAAGACTTCAAACTTGGTTCATATATGAGTGTAAGAAAATCCAGGCCAATTAATACATGTTAGGGTTAAAGGTCAAGGTATAGGTCAAAGTCAACGTTGAGCATAAGGTAGAAAAATAAGCTGCCTTTCTATTTTAAGAGTAATATGTATGATTGGACACAAGAGTCCCTGGTACACCTCGCTATGAAGAAGTACACCATGCCACATCCTCACTTAGCCACGAATAACTAAACAGATAAGTACAGGATAAGATGGCAGAGGTGGTGGGTGAAGCTAAACAAAGGAACACGCCGTACAGTAAGGGTGTGGCTGGGTGCACTTCTTCAGAACGAGGTGTAACAGTAATTTCTATGTCCAACTGTACGTGCATATAACACTCTTAAATTAATATAAATTGTGCTCTTTACTAGTGAAGGTTTTGCTCTTATATAAAAAAAAATTATTATAAATTAGTTTCCCGATTACAATTTCTATATATTTTGCAAATACGTCAAAAACAGAAATAGAAATGTATGTATTCTATGGCAATAAGCTACAGGAAATTATATACGACAGATTTTTAATAGCGTTTATAGAAGGTAATATATATATATATATATATATATATATATATATATATATATATATATATATATATATATATATATATATAGATAGATAGATAGATAGATAGATAGATAGATATATATATATATACACACACATATATATATATATATATATATATATATATATATATATATATATATATATATATATATATATATATTATATATATATATATATTGTATATGTGTCTGCATACATACATGATGTACACTTCAGTATATATAAATATTTATAATATACACATGTATACATACACGTGTACATCATACATATACATTTATATAATACACACACACACACACACACACACACACACACACACATATATATATATATATATATATATATATATATATATATATATATATATATATATTATATATAAATATATATATATATATATATATATATATATATATATATATATATATATATATATATATATATACAGATGTGTACACATACTCGTACATACAAAGATGTATGTACATACATATGTAAATCACTTAAAAAAAAACACCAACATAAAAGTAACCTTTGAAAAGCGTCAAGATGTACATGCCTCATGAATAATTCTAATCTTTCACTGTCTTTTTTTTATTCATCTATGAAGAACAGCATTACGTAACTCAAAGAAACACGACCTACGGGAGACTGACATCTTTTCTTGTGTTAAAAAGAATACGGAATAAGCATATTTTAAGACAAGAAAAAGTAGTGAATACGTTGGAGGTTAATAATATTCCAAATTCCTTAAGAAATCGCTGATGTAAGGGTTTAAAAGGCCACTCGTGGATGGCAGAGGTAAGGGACAGTGACAGGGTAATGCCCTAGAGACTAACCCTTTACACATATGATAAACGTAAAAGCTCCTCTCCACCCAAGCTAGGAGCTAGGACCAAGGACCAACAGCAATGGCTGCTGATGACTCAGCAGATAGACATATAGGCTCTCCTAAACGCCCCATCCTTGGCTCACAAGGATAGTGAGGAATTAGCGACCAAAAGAACTAACGAGTTTAAGAGGGAGTCGAACCCCAATCTGGCTATCAACATGCAGGAACGTTACCACATAGGCCACCACAACCCTAAGAGTATCAAGAGTAAAGAAACTCTTGGTTTAACATTGGGTTATCTTGAAGAATTATATTTGTCTGAAGATATTTATTTCGAAGCCCCCTCTCCACCCAAGCTAGGACCAGGGAGGGTCAGGTAATGGCTGCTGATGACTCAGCAGGTAGCTCACAAGAATGGTGAGGTTGCAGACACAACAAGAAACTATCGAGCTACAACGTGACTCGAAACCCAGTCCGGTAGATCACCAGACAGGGACGTTTCCAATAGACCACCACAACCCTAGAACTGATTGACGAAGTAGGTAACTGAATTGTAGAATTGATTGGTGATGATAAATTAAAGTATGTTAGATATATTTGTTGGATACGACGAGTTAACTCAGGCTCTGCTCTTGGGATTACTATTAAGAGAGGATTAATGGGATTCAGTTACTCGTTATTCGTAGAGAATCTGATGCAAAATGTTTTAATCTTGAAGGATACTATAAAACATCTGATTAAGACTGCCTGGGATGTTTTGACGCTTTGGAAAACTCCTTAAATACGTCACACTTTAGAACATCATTTTAAAGGTTTCAAGATTCTGATCAATGATGTTCTAATCTATAATGATACTGTCAAACATCTTAGTAATACTGCCTGAAATGTCAGACTTTTTGGAACACACTCCTAACATCCCACACTCTTTAGAACATCGTTTTAAAAGTTTCGGTAAAAGGATATTATAAAACATCTTAGAAAGACTGCATGAAATGTCAGACTATTTGGAATACTGCGAACATCTTAGACACTGCTAAGTTTGACCTCCAAACCTCTGGCGCAGTATATATCGGTTCAAGAACTTTGGACGTCAACCTCGAAATAATGAAGGAGGACTTGGGCACGTTTATATGGAGTAAATCACCTCAAGTGAATTAACTTCTTGATTAAAGTTTTCTGGGTTATAAAGGCAGTTTATCTTCTCGCAGGTCAGAGTGGGGGGGGAGTGAGAAAGTGTTTTAGTTTTTATTCTTCAGTTTTCTAAAACGTAATCTTAGTTAAGAATTAAGCAAAATGATTTTTAAGAGATTTACTTTTGTTCTTAAAAGTTTCAATTTTGTTCTTAAAAGTTTCACTTATGTTCTTAAAGGTTTCATTTTTGTACTTAAACGCTTCACTTTTTTTCTTGAAAGAGTTTCCCTTTTGTTATTAAAAGTTTCCATTATGTTCTTAATAGTTTCCATTATGTTCTTAAAACTTTTGTTCTTAAAAGCTTCCCTTTTGTTCTTAAAAGTTTAACTTTTGTTCTTAAAAGTTTAACTTTTGTTCTTAAAAGTTTCAATTTTGTTCTTAAAAGTTTCATTTTGCTCTTAAAAGTTTCACTTTTGTTCTTAAGTTTCCCTTTTGTTCTTAAAAGTCTCACTTTGTTCTTAAAAGTTTCACTTTTGTTCTTAAAAGTCTCACTTTGTTCTTAAAAGTTTGGCTTTTATTCTTCACTTTTCTAAAACTTCGTAATGAATTAAAACAAAAATATTTGTTTTTAATGTAAATTAGCTTTGATATGAAGTAATGGAAATATCAAAAATTGATTTTTGTGCAGAATTTAACAAAATTATTTGTTTTTGAATTAAATTAACTCAGGTATGAAATAATAGCATTAAAAACTTAATCTCCGTAAAAAAAATTAAAAAACTATTTGGTTTTAAAGTAAATTAGAGATAACAATATTAAAATTAGCTTCCAACATAACATCGATGTATCATTTACCAATGAAATCTAATGGAATATAACTGCGGTTAATTCACATTATTTGATACTAAGTCTACTCCCGAGATAATAATAATAATAATAATAATAATAATAATAATAATAATAATAATAATAATAATAATAATAATAATAATACCGTTACAGCCACAATAGAGAATCGGAATATTAATATATTCCATATGACAAACACGAAGATGAATAACATCTACTGTCTATCAATCATAACATATCTCAGTTATCAATGCAACAAAAAAAATAATAAAACCATTAATTTAATTAGCTTATATTGCCCATATTTGCTAAGTTTATTATTTAAAGAAAGACAGGTTAATCAAATTAATGGTTGATAGAACAAACATGATTAATGATTTTTTATTTTTTTTATTTATTTTTTTTTTGCAATGAAAGGTAATATGAATAATGTCGAATTGATTATACATTAAAGAATGAGGTAGATCAAAGAGGAAGAGAAGGAGAAGGAAGGGGGAGAAAGAGAAGGAAAAAGGAGGGGAGAAAGAGAAGGAAAAAGGAGGGGAGAAAGAGAAGGAAAAAGGAGAGGAGAAAGAGAAAGAGGAGAAAGAAAAACAGGAGGAGAAAGAGAAAGAGGAGGAGATGAAAGAGAAAGAAAGAGGAGAAAGAGAAAGAGGAGGAGGATGAAGAGAAGAAAGAGAAAGGAAGAGGAGAAAGAAAAAGAGAAGGAAGAGAAAGAGAAAAAGAAAGAGAAAGAGGAGAAAGAGGAGGAGAAAGAGAAAGAGGAGAAAGAGGAGGAGAAAGAGAAAGAGGAGAAAGGGAAAGAGGAGGATAAAGAGAGCGTTGGAGGAATAGGAGAAAGAGAAAGAAAAGAAAGAGGAGCAAGAAAAAGAAAGGGAGAAAAAGGAAGGAGAAAAAGAAATAGAAGGAGAAGAAGGAAAAGGAGAAGTAGGAGAAGGAAGAGAAAGAGGTAAAAAATATTTAAGAAAAATATTAAGAAAAAGATGACTCGCTCGTAACTTGTTAATTTCGGGAATTCCAATTAAAAATGAAGACAACTATTAATCTTTTCGAGGTATTTATCATTGTTTCAAATGATCTTATAAATAAAACCAGTTCTTCAAGTTAATTACTGTTATGATTAATTGTTTTAACGAATGCAAGGAAAATTAAGTCTCCAAGATGGCGAATAGTAGATATTTTTAATTCTCTCTCTCTCTCTCTCTCTCTCTCTCTCTCTCTCTCTCTCTCTCTCTCTCTCTCTCTCTCTCTCTCTCTCTCGTGATGATGTGAAACATTAGAAAGACAAAATAAAGTTTCTTAAACGCGCATTAACGCTAATAAACATTTTAAGACTTTCGGAAAACTTGAAGAGAAGAAAAAAACTAAAAATAAGCTCTCTCTCTCTCTCTCTCTCTCTCTCTCTCTCTCTCTCTCTCTCTCTCTCTCTCTCTCTCTCTCTCTCTCTCTCTCTCTCTCTCTCGTGATATTCGAATAATAAAATAACATTGAAGCGAGATTTAGACATAAATATAATTTATAATCTAATTCAAATATAATTCGAATATAATTTCAAATATAATCTAAATATAATTTCAAATATAATTTAAATATAATTCAATCATAATTTAGATTTAAATATTCCAGTTCACCTTCACAATTACCAACGTGGAAACGTAATAATACAGACATTTTGTCTTTATAAAAAAGGCAAAATTATATTTATGAATAAAGACACGTGGATATGATAAAAATTCTGAAAATAATATAAAATAATATAGAAAAGATTGGTTGTATTTAATAATAAACACAATAAATAGAAGAAAAAAATTAAAAGAATAAATTATAAATGAAAATTTGCCTCTTGTCAGTCGTAGCTATTATCAAACAGTTTTAAAACGAAGAAAAAACCATGACATAACTAACGAAACTAGTGAAACGCTGTATGCGCACAATTCAGTCGTACCTATTAACAAACAGTTATAAAACAGCGTTGCAACTAACAAAGTTTTAAAACGGCGTACCTATTAACAAACAGTTTTAAAAGGGCGTAGCTATTAACAAACAGTTTTAGAACAGCGT
>NC_090766.1:34321487-34326487 GCF_036898095.1 Palaemon carinicauda | reverse complement strand
CTGATTCAACTACCCGATTAGGAAGATCATTCCACAACATGGTCACTGCTGGAATAAAACTTCTAGAGTACTGTGTAACATTGAGCCTCATGATGGTGTACCAACCGTGTGTCACACGATCGTACATAATTAATTTTGTATATATTATGCTTGTATCTTCGCTCTTCCCTCACACTAAAAGAAAACAGAATAAACATGTTTGCGTTTTTCCTCTGTAACATTGTCTGTTTTTCGAACATGAAATTTCCTGTTGCCTTGAGGTTTTGTATATAAAGGAGAGTGTTCTATAATAAATTACTCAGTTGCTTTCAACCTGCCTTTGAGTCACAACCTTCTCTCGGCCCGTCACATTGGTGACCCCGGAAGTCGATTCACTCCCATCCCCTTCCACTGCCAACCTTCCTCGCCCCTCCATCGTTGGTACTATGGCGGACTCAACGGAAGTTGGCGCTGCGGCTGCCCCATTCAAACTTTCATCGTTCGCCAGCGGAGAGGCGTTTGCTTGGTTTCAGCACGCAGAAGTCCAGTTTCGCATCAAGGTCGTGACTCGCTCAACCACCAAAGCAGATTATGTTCTCAGGGCAATACCCGAGGACACCTTCCCGAAAATATCCTACTGGCTTTGTGAACAAGGAGACACCCCAATAGCGTACAACGCCCTCAAAACATACCTTCTGCAGCAGTACTCGCTGTCGCCAACCGCCCGTATAGCAAAGCTTTTTCAGCTCTCGCAACAACCGTTGGGGGAACAAAGGGCTTCGCTCACCCTCAGGGAAATGACCAGTATCGGTCACCTTCAACCTGCCGCAGACGGCTCTCCTTGTGAGGTGAACCTACTTCGTGCCCTTTGGATACGCCTTTTACCCGGACCTATACGCGCTGCCATACCCAATGTCGATAGTTTACCCATAAAGGACTTGATGACCAAAGCCGACGCCCTTATGGACAGCCACTTCAAGACCTCCATCAACGCCTCCACCCCTGACGAGGAGGATGCCTATTCAACGTCAACTGAAGCTGACATGAATGCCGTAGGACATACATGCCTACCCCGTGACGTGCTGAAGCGGCAACAAAGCCACCCACCACCCACCAATCGCTCGCGCCCCAACAAACGACTTCTACAGCCACTTACTACCTCCCATCCGCCGCAGTTTTGCTACTACCACTTCAGATTCGGGACAACCGTGAAGAAATGTGCCGAGGATTGTCAGTGGCAAAAAAACGTGTAAGTAGGCCATCGCTCATGGCGGTGGCCTCCCGTGTTTCTAATCTTTTCTTTTTACGGGAAGCAGGAACAGGCGTGAGATTTTTGGTAGACATGGGTGCTTGTCATTCTCTTTTGCCAAGGGAACTCTTCAAGACACAACGTAATCTGTCTAAGTCTGCTGACGTCCGCTTGGTAGCTGCTAACGGATCTGCGATACCCACCTACGGTTACGAGAACCTCACATTATCGTTCGGAAACGGTAAATTCAATTGGAAATTTCTCGTTGCTGACGTCACATTGCCAATCCTCGGTGCGGATTTTCTCTCTCATTTCCACCTTCTGGACGATGTCGCCCACCGACGATTGCTCAACGCAGACTCATACTTGTCAACACCTCTTCAACCCGTCCCCTCTAACCTTGCTCTCCATATCAGCGCACCCACAGATGCCAACGGCCACCTCCTCACGTCGTACCCGGAAGTTTTCCGTCAAGAACTTTGTCAAACGCCCACGGTTCCTGCCAAGCACGGTATTTATCAACATATCAAGACGACGGGACCCCAAGTCTTCGCAAAATTCAGACGTTCGCCGAAATGGAGGAAATGTGCCTTTGCCAAAAGGCCTCCAGCCCATGGTCGTCACCCTTACACATCGTTCTGAAGAAAGACGGAACGATTGGCAGCCGCCAAACAGACGTTCGCCGAAATGGAGAAAATGGCCCTTTACCAAAAGGCCTCCAGCCCATGGTCGTCACCCTTACACATTGTTCTGAAGAAAGATGGCTCCCTCCGTCCGTGCGGGGATTACAGGCGCCTGAACATGCAAACAGAACCGGATCACTACCCCATCCCAAACATTGCCGACGTGACGTATTACCTGCACAAATTGAAGGTTTTCTCTATGCTCGACCTCCTGAAGGGGTATTATCAGGTGCCTATGAACCCAGAAGGCATCCCCAAGAGTGCCATCACCACTCTGTTTGGTACATACACCTTCAATTACTCCTGTTTTGGGGTTCGTAATGCTGGGGCCATGTTTCAACGCCTCATGGATGGCATCTTAGTGTTTGTTACGTGGACGACATACTTGCGTTCTCCTCTTCAAAAGAGGAACACCTCCGTCACCTGTGCATCGTGCTCGACCGCCTGCAACAAAACGGCCTTGTAATCTGGTACGACAAGTGTACCTTTGGCGCCAACAAAGTGTCGTTCTTAGGGCACCGCATCACTCCTGAAGGAGTCCATACCCTCCCTGAGAAGGTAGCAGCCGTTCAGAACTTCCCCGCGCCCTCGACCGTCAAAGCTCTGCAGGAATTCTTGGGCATGATCAACTATTATCCCCGTTTTCTGCCAGCCATTGCCGCCACTGTTGCTCCCCTCTACGCCTCCCTCAAGGGCAAGCCAAAGGAACTGAAGTGGGGTCCCCTTCAAGAAGCAGCCTTCTGCAATGCAAAGAAGGCCCTATCAACTGCTGCGGCTCTCACTTTTCCTCTCCCACAATACCCCTCTCCTTTTCTCCACCGATGCCAGCGACGTCGCTATTGGTGCAGTACTCGAGAAGGTGGTCAACGGTTCGCCCCGCCCATTAGCCTTCTTCAGCAGAAAACTGTCCAAGGCAGAATCGGGTTATTCTACCTTCGATCGAGAATTGCTGGCGGTGCACTTGGCTGTCCGTCACTTTCACCATTTCTTAGAAGGTACGCCCTTCGTCATTCGCACAGATCACATGCCTCTGGTGCACGCCTTTACTCGACAGTCTGATGCCTGGTCCGCCCGGCAATGCCGACATCTCTCCACCGTGGCTGAATATAATTGCACCCTTCAGTACGTCCCTGGGAAAATTAATCCCATTGCCGATGCCCTGTCAAGAAACACGTTGGCTGCCGTTCAACTAGGATCGGATTACAACGCCCTGGCTGAAGCCCAACGACAGGATCCAGAGTATCAAGCATGTAGGACGTCCTGCACGTCCCTCCATTGGGAAGACTTCCCCCTTGGAGACTCCAACACCACCCTCCTCTGTGACGTCAGTACTGGTAAACCGCGACCTTGGATTCCTGCTCCCATGCACCGGCAGGTGTTTGATTTCATTCACGGCCTTTCACATCCCTCATGCCGTTCTACTGCACAGCTGCTGAAGGCAAAGTTCATTTGGTACGTGCCAGTACTTCTTGCCAAACTTCCAAAGTACATCGACACACGGATTCAGGAGTGGGCACCTTTCCTCAACCTCAGAGGCGTTTCGCATACATTCACGTCGACGTTTTAGGCCCCCTACCCACATCACAAGGACATCGTTACCTGTTTACCGTCATCGACCGCACCACTCGTTGGCCTGAAGCCATTCCCATGGAAATTGCAACGTCCGCCGCATGTACGTCTGCCTTACTCTCTGAATGGATTGCTAGATTTGGTATCCCTGAGCATATTACTTCTGACAGGGAACCACTTTCACCTCTCAATTGTGGACATCAATAGCGAATCTCCTGGGCATCACCCTACATCAGACAACGGCCTACAACCCCGCTGTCAATGGAATGGTTGAACGTTTTCATCGCACCCTCAAAACAGCTTTGCTGTCCCGCTGCAAGGATTCAAACTGGTTTACTCAGCTTCCCTGGGTCCTCCTGGGACTAAGGACCACTCCTAAAGACGCCCTCGACATCTCGGCAGCTGAAATGGTGTGTGGCGACCCGTTGGTCGACCCTGCCGAATTTTTTCCTTCTACAACCTCCTCCGACGATCTCCAGCACATACGTCACGTCGTGGGAAAATTTACTCCATGCCGCCAGACTTACAAGCCCCCAGCGAAGCATCACATACCAACAGACTTGCACTCTGCAACGCACGTCTTCCTGCGCAACGACACTAGCAAGCCACCGCTAATGCCCCCTTACACGAGCCCTTTCTTTGTGATCCGACGCAGTCCGAAAGCATTCCTCCTAAACATTCGTGGCAGAGAAGACTGGGTCTCCATTGATCGTCTAAAACCTGCTTATCTTCTGCCAGATGACCTGCCTAGAGTTCGCCTCTCTAGATCAGGGCGCCCTATTTAACATGTACTGTACAGTATGTCATTTTTAGGGGGGAAGCCATGTACCAACCGTGTGTCACACGATCGTACATAATTCATTTTGTATATATCATGCTTGTATCTTCACTCTTCCCTCGCACTAAAAAGAACCAGAATAAACATGTCTGCCTTTTTCCTCTGTAACATTGTCTGTTTTTCGAACATGAAATTTCCTGTTGCCTTGAGGTTTTGTATATAAGGAGAGTGTTCTATAATAAATTACTCAGTTGCTTTCAACCTGCCTTTGAGTCACAACCTTCTCTCGGCCTGTCACAATGGAGAAGGCCTGACTATTAGAATTAACTGCCTGCCTAGTATTACGAACAGGATGGAACTGTCCGGGAAGATCTGAATGTAAAGGATGGTCAGAACTATGAAAGATCTTATAAATTGTATTTTATAGCTAAAATATCAGTTCTAGTTGGAAAACCAGGATGCTGCAAGTCCTAGGGTTCCAACAAGGTAAGAATACAATTTAATTATATATGAGAAGTAATGAAAGGAAACCATAAAATATTCTAAAATACGTAAAAACGTTAAAATATGTCATATATGAACTATGAAACGAGGCTTACCTCAACCTGCTCTACATAATATTCGATTAATTTCGACTTATCTTGCAGGACAATGCCCTAGACACTGACCATACTGTACATACATCTGATCAGCGCCCAATCCCCCT
The DNA here is from genome assembly GCF_036898095.1 of Palaemon carinicauda. NCBI lineage: Eukaryota > Metazoa > Arthropoda > Malacostraca > Decapoda > Palaemonidae > Palaemon > Palaemon carinicauda. Next base: position 34,321,523 of record NC_090766.1, on the reverse strand, counting down.
CTCCACCCAAGCTAGGACCAAGGAGGGCCAGTCAAT
>NC_090766.1:34314944-34318487 GCF_036898095.1 Palaemon carinicauda | reverse complement strand
AGTGCCATTGAGAATGCTAAATGTAATGATTTTCCAAAAATTGTACATATAAATGCCCAATCAATACTTGGTCATATACTTGAAATTCAGTTAATGCTTGAAGAACAAAAAATTCGATATTTTATGTATTAGTGAGACATGGTTGTATCCTTATATATATATAAGTGATACCTTTATTCATATACATGAGTATAATATATATCGTGAGGATCATGGTCGAGGTGGAGGTGTATGTTTGTATATAAGGAATTATTTGAAAGTCACCGAGCTGAAATTTGGGATCGAAAAACAGGAGGGAGTGGAAGATAAGTGGGTCTCCGTCCAACATCGAAAATTTCCCTCTATCATTGTCGGGTGCGTGTACCGCCATCCTAAAGCTGCTGTTACCTCTTTTAACTATATTTCAGACGTCTTTAAGGAAGTAATTTTACGCAATAAACCTATTTTCATTTACGGGGATTTTAATGATGATCTGTTAAAAAAGGAGAACAAACTGGGTAAGCTAATTAAAAACTTAAGATTTGACCAGATTGTAGATAAACCCACACGAATCACTTCTACCTCAGCATCCTTTATCGATCTAGTCATTACAAATTCTAAATGTATGATAAGAAAATCAGAGGTAACCCCTAGCTCAATAGCAGATCACGAGAATACTTTAACTTTGCTGAACGTTCGTAAACCGAAAAGGCAAACTATTTTTAAAACTTTTAGGTGCTTGAAAAATTACTCTCAAGAAACTCTTTGCTCTCTACTTATGAATAATGTTCACATATTGAATCAAATTTTAAGTACCGATAACGTAAGTAAGCAAGTAGAAATTTTAACCAATGTTTTCACATCCTGTGTAGATATGTGCGCACCTGTAGTTACTAGAGAAGTAACTCGTCCCCCTGCCCCTTGGATTTCTGATACTATAAAAGAGACGATAATGGTAAGAAATAACGTAAAGAACAAGCTAAAAAATCAAAGAGAAAATACTCAGCTTAGAGAAACTCATAAGGAACTGAAGAAAAAGGTAAACTCGATGTTAACTGATAGTAGAAGGCAATACTATAAACAAGAATTTAAAAATGCTAAAGGTGACATGGCTGCTACGTGGAAGATTACCAATAATATGCTTTTCAATGGAATAAACAGCGATACGAATAAGCTGAATTGTGATACCAAAGATGATTTGCAACGTAAAGCTGAAGAGTTTAACGAATTCTTTGCAGAAGTGGGGAGAAAGACCTTTGAAAAAACAGGAAGAACTGCATAACCGCATGCCTTTGGAAACAGACCCTATTATCCCTCACAGTAGAGTCGATAGTTTTAAACCAAGGCCAGTGGACTGTAACACGGTAATATTAGTCATTAAAGATTTGAAAGAAACTAACGCCTTTGGATCTGATGGTATTTGTTTACGTTTCATTAGAGATGGTTTATATGTTATTGCTTTTTACCTAACGATAATTATCAATACATCAATTATTACTTATTCATATCCAGACATATGGAAAATTCCCCCATGTCATTCCGCTCTTCAAAAGCGGGGATGCCGACGATATCCCTAATTACCGTCCCATTTCCTTGCTACCTGTTCTATCGAAAGTACTTGAAAAAGTTATTGCAAATCAGTTAACTGAATTTTTAGAGGAAAATAAACTAATCTCTTTAAGCCAACATGGATTCCGACCAAAATTGTCTACTGAAACAGCCCTGTTAAAATTATCTTACAAGATTTATGAAAATATAGACAGCAAAAAAGTTTCCTTACTTTTATTACTAGATTTATCTAAGGCTTTTGATAGCGTAAATCATGCCATATTATTAGAGAAATGTACGTGGATGAATATTGATCAGAGCTGGTTTAAGAGCTACCTTGAGAATAGGTTTCAGTCCGTCAGGCTAAGTGGTGCTGTATCATCGAAGAAAAATATTCAATTTGGAGTACCTCAGGGATCAATTCTCGGCCCTATACTTTCTATGGTATATGTTAATGATCTCGTGAGATCAATACCTGGCTGTTTTATAATTCAATATGCTGATGACACGCAAATACTAATAGAAGGTGACATTAAGGATATAGCCGACATGATTTGTAAGGCAGAAGACATTCTAAACAGAGCCAAAGATTACTTTTTGAGAAATGGCTTACTTTTAAATGAGAAAAAGACACAGTTTATCATTATTGAATCCAGGCAATATGTGTCAGATATTGGAGATGAGGTACAGATAAATTTCAATGGAAATATAATGAAGCCAATGACGACTGTGAAAAATTTAGGTGTTCATTTCGATCGGTACATGAACTTTGACTATCACATAGACGAAATGTATAAAAAGGTAATGGGTACTCTTATATACTTGAATAGAGTAAAAGATCATTTTGAGTCAAGTACTCGCAAGATAGTCGTCCAGTCACTAGCTTTAAGTTTTATAAAATATTGCTTAAAAGTTTGGGGATGTACTAACAAATCACAGCTACAAAGAGTACAAAAGCTGCAGAACTTTGCAGCAAGAGTGGCTATTGGCAACGTTAGATAGTTTGAACATGTAACTCCACATTTAAAGGAATTGGAATGGTTGAAAATAAGACACCAGTATACTCTTGACATGTGCACTATGGTATATAAAGCTTTAAATAATAAAATTCCAGATTAGTTATACAGTTTCCCACCTGTATCTTTATTCAGTAATGTCACTACACGCCAAAGGGATGATGTTGTATGTTGCAAGACATAAAAACTAGTATTGGCTCAAGGCAAATCAGAGTCCGAGGTCCAGTGTTGTATAATAAACAGCCCCGTGAAATAAAAGAAGCAGGCTCTGTGTCTATTTTTAAGTCAAAACTAAGGAATTTACTTTTAACAGAGTCTGTAATTGTTCTTTTAATCATTAGTACTTTGTTTTTAGATTTTAATCTGGCTTATTTTTATGTCTTTTACTACTGATTACTACATTGTAGTTTTTAATAACCAAGTATCCTAATTCAAAATAGGTTCAGAGTCTGTACATATTTGTTGGGACTTATTTATTGAAATCTTATGACTATCTTATTTTTACTACATATCCTATTTTTTTAGAACTGTCTTAGTTTATTTTATTGCCTGTACGTATTTTTATATACTTATTTATTGATAATTTATGACTATTTGGATTTCTATTTGAAGCTCATTTTTACCTATGACTCTACTTTTATACATAGTTTCAAATAGTTTCCTATGGTATTTATATTGTTGCTATTTTTAATGATTTTGATATTCTTAACCTATACCAAGTTTTATGTGAGAGTTAAGTTCAAATGTTTTATACTGATATGGCTACTTATGTAGAATAACCAATGTACAATTGGAAATAAAGGATTATTATTATTATTATTATTATTACTCTCTCTCTCTTTCTCTCTCTCCAACAGAAGGCGAAGCAGAAGGAACTCTCTCTCTCTCTCTCTCCTCATCTCTCTCTCTCTTCTCTCTCTCTCTCCAACAGAAGGCGAAGCAGAAGGAACTCTCTCTCTCTCTCTCTCTCTCTCTCTCCTCTCTCTCTCTCTCTAACAGA
>NC_090766.1:34289944-34312444 GCF_036898095.1 Palaemon carinicauda | reverse complement strand
TATATATAATATATGTATATATGTATATATATATATATGTGTGTGTGTATATATATATAATATATGCATGTATATATATAATATATATATATATATATATATATATATATATATATATATATATATATATATGTATATATATATTCATATACATATTTATGTAATTATATATATATCTACATTTATGTAATTTTATATATGTATATATATGTATATATATATATATATATATATATATATATATATATATATATTTATAAAGACAAGTACATCTATTATATCTGGGACATTTTCTTGTAATGATGATTTTTTTTTTTAGCATCATTTTGGAAAACCATCACTGATACTAGTTATTTGAATTATGACCTAAGAAAACTGAACTTTTAATGATCACGAGAATGAAAACTACAGAATTTTCCATGAAAATAGAGATTAGATTACGAACCCCAATAAAAAAGAAAAGACATGAACAGAATAAATACCGATTTTGAATATGGGTCAGCCTCAAATTCACTGCCAATAAAATGGCAATTTGGAGATGGTTTCAGAGGCCAATGGATGCTTTTATTGAAAGCCATGATGATTTTGCGTAATTTTATTGGCTATCGTTGCTCTGTTGAAACGTTTAATAACAGTAAATGGGGTTTATTTAAACGTTGCTAAATGTAAATCAGTTTATTTGTTCTAATATTACTATCATTTTTGGGCTCAAGCCATGGCGTCCTGATGGAAGGTTCCTTTTTGGTAGCTTCCTTGGGTAAATAACTACTAAGATATTCCCAGAGAATTTAACCACAGGTTATCACAGAATTCTAACTTCTGGAGCGAGTATCCTAAAGGTTTCCCTTTTAAGACATCGTAAATCAACAGGGGACGCATGTATTAACGCGCCACATAGCTATCTACACCCCGAACAGAGTCAAGGCTTCGGTGTGTAAAGGCAGAGAATAGCTGGGAGCCGTTCCATAGCTAATCTCATCCGTGGCTACTTTTGGTACTCGAGACGTAAACAAACGGGCGCCATTGCTTGAATGACGTCACGTTCGTCTTAATCCTTCTGCTAGTAGCTTGCCTTACTTAGACGGATTTTCCCTGTGCCATCTTTATCGCCTTGCATCCTTATTATGTCGCTACCTTCGGCCTCGCCTTCTTCTGGAAAGTTGAGTACAAGGTTCCAGTATTGTTTAGTTAAGCTCTGACCGTAAAGTAAATATTACTTTTCGAAATAATTGTTGTTTTGTGGCAGAGCTGTGCCTCTACCGGACCCGCCATTTTATGGCGTTGTTGTTGTTCTGCATGCCTTATTTAGTTAGCCACAACAACGCTTCCGGCCTCAATTACTAATCGATAACATTAGTTTATTTAGTCTTCATAGCTAGGAACTTTTATATCGTGTTTTGACGCTTTTTTACCGGTCATCGATTGACCCTATACCAGTTGGCTACTATAGCCCCCAGGCCAGTGCGCCTAGATATCAGTGTTCATGCATGATTTATCAGTGATCCTAGGCTTATTTAGGAAGATAGTGGCATTATTTTACAATACTATTGACTGTGATGCAAGTGTTTTCGCCTTCAGGGACCATATAGGGGATAGGTTAGTTAGTGTACCTTCCTAACCTAACCTACATATAGGACCCCTATATGCTCCCTTCATCCCCCTGCCCTTGGCATTCCCTCTGCGTAGCCTTGCTCCCCTTACCACGTAAAGGGATCAAGCTCTTACCAGAGTATTTTATCGCCTCTCAGTCCTCCCTAAGGGAATGAACCCCCCTTAGGGTTGCGCCTGAGAGTGAGGAACGGCTAATCTTTCCTCTATGGCTAGGACTAGTCTACGACTGTCCTGCGATAGCGATATGTCTTCTACCCTTCCTGGTTCAGGACGCTCAGCCCTGCTCTAGGTTAGGTTTTGGAAGGGTAATTCTGTTCCTTGCTGAAACTGTACCCATGCACCGTTTCAGTCAGGCTGCCTTACCTTAGGTTAGAGAGTGTCCTCCCTTCCTTAGTGGCCGCTCTGGTACAGAACCCCTTTCATGGAAGACTCTTCTCTTCTCCCCTCCCCACCTATCTCTTGTATAGCCTAGCCTATACTTAGGTTAGTCTATACCCATCTGTCCCCTGTCCTACAACTCCTCCTTAGGGTGGAGTGATAGGGCAACCTGGAGCTTCTGCGTACAGTCCGCTCTGGTACATATACCCTTCATAGTGTCCTATGGAGTTAGCCACTGGATGTGTTCTGTATACAGGGGTCTCCCCCTCTTTGGGTGTTCCCTAGCCCTCCCTTGGGTTACCCTAGCTCCCGGTCCTCTGCGGCCCCTGCTTCTGGGTGATAGAGCCAGCCTCTATCATGGGTACACCCTCTCAGGGGGGGATGTCTGGAAGTCCATGACTGGACTCCTTATATCCCTCCCCCTGTCTCTTTCACTATCCGGGTGCCGGTCCCTTGCCGCCTCCACTGTCGGTGATACCCACCTCCTACCTTGGTGACTCCCTCCATCCCCCCCATGGCCGCCAGTCCTCCGTGTGCCGGGGGACTGCCGCCTGCCGCCGGCTTCCAGCCGATGGCTCTTCACTTCCCTCATAGCTTGGCCGTCCGCCCGCCGACCGGCCACCAGAGCGCCGGCATCCACTGCCGGCAACCCGGTTCTGCTATAACTATCCTTGATCCTGTCACCACTCTGGCATCCTCCGGCTGCCGGAGCCGCCGCTCCCCCTGCCGGCGCGCCGCCGCTGTGCCGGCGGCCGCCACCCTGGTTTTACTCTTGACTTATACTGTCTGTACTAATGCCAGAAACTCTGCTGGAGCGGCCTCCGGCGTGCCGGAGGTCTGCCGGACCCCCCGGAGGCGTCAAGATGACTTGCACCCCCTTCTACTAGCTATCACCTCATACTGATAGCCCTACACTGCAACCAGATGGCCTGTTTACGTTAGTGGATCAGTACCCTGATACTGTTCTATTAGTAATCATGCTGTCCTTTTGCATTCTTCAGATTTCCAGCATGCTGCGTGTATCTTAGCGCGGCTGGTTGCCGGAAGCAGTTACCCTTGGGGATCCTTTAGCCCCCTAATTTGGGACTGAGTGACCTCAGTCCCAAACTTATCCTTGGTAATTTCCATGGAATTCCATTACCCTATGGATTCTGAGGGAATTCTATCCTATGCCTTCGGCCACTTCGGATTATCCAAGGATGAAGCTTACGGTAGCCAGCTGGGCGAGATGCATGGAGTATGTTTCTTTACTCTCTCAATCCTCTGCATCACACCCTTTATCAAGTTAAAATTAATGATTAATGTTAACTTAGCTTAAGAGCCATTCTTATGACTCCCCCCATACTCATTTTCTCTTTCTTCCACAGGAGGAGCAGATGAAGTGTGACTTCGACTTCTGCGCTGTGAAACGCCCGCACTTCTACGGGCATACGGCTTGCAGGACTCACGCCCCTTGTGCTAACAAGAAAGGGGATTTGAAATTCTGGGACCCACTGAATTGTACGGTCTGTCAGGCTCACCTTGTTGATGCCTTCCATAACCCTCCCTCAGCGGAGGTCAGGGACACTTCTCGGGAGAAGCTACGCAAGTGGGTGTGTGGCTTCCAGAAGAATGCCACCGGACCGTACCTGGCCACTGAAGAATTGAGGTCACTTCTGTTCCCTAAGGCCTCCCCTGATTCTGTGGTACCCAAGGATTCGATACCCACTGTCCAAATTACAGTGGAACCTGATGTAGTCATGGCCCAGTCCATGCACGAGTGCCGCCTGGATTCCGAAGATGACGAACACATGTCGGATGTCTCGGAAGACACGGAGAAGACCCTTATGGCTCAAGGGGCTGAAGATGATGAAGACCAGGTGGAATACGCCGAGTCGGAGCAAGAGGTCGCTCCTCCTTCCATCACCGCCCCTACTCCTACACCGACGGAAGTGTCTCTCCCGTCTACCTCCACTACCCCGGAACCCTTGCCATCCACCCAAGAGATGCTCCGGATGATTAAAGCCATCATGGACGACAGGCTGAAGGAGAATCAGGAGTTCATCAGGTCTATGATAGGATCCAAAGAACCGAAGAAGATCTCGGTTAAGGATCTCCCCGATTGCTCACATGCCAACCCATGGAGGTATGCTGAGCATATGGTCATAGCGACCGGCAGGATCTTCGTCAGTGACAAGATCGGCACGGTCCCCTTGGAAGACGTGGAGTTCTTCCCAAATTTCGAGGCCTACCCGGACTGTTACGTCCGACTTCGCTCTGAACCTGCCTCTAAAGAAGAGACCGAACCGAAAGAGGAGATAGTGTTCGATCTCGCGAAGGTCCAGGCTATGCTAGCCAACACTTTTAAAAGTAGGGGTTTTACCTGCTCTAAGCTTCCGGCCCTGAGCAAGAAGCACCCTACCTACGTTGCACCTGAGAATGCAGTCCTTCCATTCATGGAAAAGGCCTTCGCTGCGTGCCTCAAGGCTGTGGAAGAGGGAAAAGCCTGCCCTGCACTGGAGGAGTGCAGACCCTTCTCCATAGTCACTCCCCCCGACGCTCGACACTGGAAGGACATCCAGCATACTTTCGTGGTGGGAAAGCTAGATCCTGACGTCGCCGGACGTCAGTTTAATGAAGACCTCCCGAAACTCAACGATCACCTCCTTCGTCGGGAACAAGATACGAAGGAGAGGCTCGCAGCATCCATGTCCCACCAGGTCCAACTGGACATCATGGCCTGTGACACCAGAGTACCAGACCACTACATGGTACTTGCCAAATCCCACATGGCAACCCTGGTGAAGGACATGTACCACTTCATGAAGGCTCGGAGAGCCTGTCGTGAATTCGTGTTCGCAGGTGCCACTGTGAAACATGAACCCCGGAGGCTGATTTCCTCCAACATCTGGGGCAAACACCTCTTTCCTTCTGACCTTGTGAAGGAAATTACCGACAAAGCCGCCACGGAGAATAGGAACCTTCTCCACAAGTGGGGCATGTCAAAGAAGAGGAAATCCTCTCAGGACGACGGACCTCAACCTAAGAGGAAATCCTCCAAACAGAAACCCCAGCAACCTCAACCAAGACGTCAGTTTCCGGGACCCGCTACCTCCCAAGTGGCAGCTCAGCCACAGCAGACCTTTCAGCTGGTCACCCAACCGGTCTTGTCACAGTCACCGGTTTTCACCCCTGCTTTCGAGCAACAGACGACTACCTTTCGTCCCAAAGGTAGAGGCTCAAGCAGAGGTGCAGGCAGAGACGCGTCTCGCCGTCCCTCCCGAGGCAGAGGAGGAAAGGGAGCTAGCGGCCGAGGCAACAAGCCCTCGGGACACCAGAAGCAATGAAGTGCTTCCGGTGGGAGGAAGACTCCGCCAATTCCAGGATCGTTGGACCTTCGATCCCTGGGCACACAGCATCGTCAAGAAGGGTCTAGGCTGGAGTTGGACTCAACCACCCCCAACATTCCAGCAATTCTTCCAACAATCAACCCCCCTTCTGGAAGAATATGTCCTAGATCTCTTGAACAAGAAGGTGATAAGGAAGGTAAAGTCCACCAGGTTCCAAGGGAGACTGTTTTGTGTCCCCAAGAAAGACTCCGACAAACTCAGAGTCATTCTGGACTTATCCCCCCTCAACAAGTTCATAGCGAACGACAAGTTCAAGATGCTGACTCTTCAACAGATAAGGACCCTTCTGCCTCGAGGTTCTTACACAGTCTCCATAGACCTGGCGGATGCCTACTGGCACATTCCGATGAACCATCACGCTTCCTCCTACCTAGGATTTCGACTCCAAAGGAAAAGCTACGCCTTCAGGGCCATGCCCTTCGGCCTCAATGTGGCCCCTCGGATCTTCACAAAGCTGGCGGACGCCATAGTACAACAGCTCCGCCTCCGAGACGTCCAGGTGATGGCCTACCTCGACGATTGGCTAGTTTGGGCTCCATCGCCCGAGGATTGTGTAAAATCCTGCAACAAAGTCACCCAGTACCTAGAACACCTGGGATTCAAGATAAACGCGAAGAAATCTCGCCTCTCTCCAGCTCAGAAGTTCCAATGGTTAGGAATCCTTTGGAACCTTCAGTCACACCGCCTTTCCATCCCCCAGAAGAAAAGAAAGGAAATAGCAGGGTCTGTCAAGCGACTACTGAAATCCAAGCGGATCTCAAGACGCCAGCAGGAACGAGTTCTAGGCTCTCTACAGTTCGCCTCAGTAACAAACCCAGTGCTTCGTGCACAGCTAAAGGATGCCGCGGGAGTCTGGAGACGTTCTGCATCCATCGCTCGAAGAGACCTCAAGAGACGGCTCCCAAACAGACTTCGACTTCTCCTCAAGCCGTGGTCGGAAGCAAAGGCCCTGAAAAGGTCCATTCCTCTTCAACACCCACCTCCATCACTCAACATCCACACGGACGCTTCGCTGGAGGGTTGGGGAGGTCACTCCCACCAAAAACAGGCTCAAGGCACATGGTCTCCCCTGTTCAAGACGTTCCACATCAACATCTTGGAGGCCATGGCGGTCCTTCTAACTCTGAAGAAACTCTCCCCGCCTCCCTCGATCCATATTCGTCTAACCCTAGAAAACTCGGTGGTAGTTCGATGTCTCAATCGCCAAGGCTCAAGATCGCCCCAGATAAATCAGGTGCTTCTCCCAATCTTCCGTCTGGCAGAGAAGAAGAAATGGCACCTGTCTGAAGTTCACCTACAAGGATTCCGCAACGTGACAGCGGACGCTCTATCTCGGACAAACCCGATAGAGTCGGAATGGTCTCTAGACGCAAGATCATTCTCCTTCATCTCCCACCAAGTCCCAGAACTTCAGATAGATCTCTTCGCAACGAGCGACAACAATCAACTTCCTCGGTACGTGGCCCCGTACGAGGACCCCAAGGCAGAAGCAGTGGATGCCATGTCACTGGACTGGAACAGATGGTCCAAGATCTACCTGTTCCCTCCCACCAACCTTCTGCTGAAAGTCCTCTCCAAGCTGAGAACCTTCAAAGGGACAGCGGCCCTAGTGGCTCCCAAGTGGCCCCGGAGCAACTGGTACCCCCCTGGTCCTGGAGCTGCAGCCCAAGCTGATCCCTCTCCCGGGCCCAGTTCTCTCCCAACAAGTACAGAAGTCGACTGTCTTCACTTCATCATCGAAAATCAAGGACCTTCATCTCATGATTTTCTCTCCCTAGCCGCAAAGAAGAGGTTTGGGATCTCGAAGAAAAGTCTAGACTTCCTCGAGGAATACAAGACCGAATCCACAAGACGGCAATACGAATCATCTTGGAGAAAATGGGTGTCTTTCGTCAAGACAAAAAATCCTAAGGAAATCACAATTGATTTCTGCATGTCCTTCTTCATTCACCTTCATGGACAGGGATTAGCAGCCAATACGATTACAACTTGCAAATCGGCCTTGACTAGACCAATATTGTATGCGTTCCAAATTGATCTGTCCAGCGACATCTTCAATAAACTACCGAAAGCATGCGCTCGTCTACGCCCAGCACCCCCACCGAAACCGATCTCCTGGTCATTGGACAAGGTGCTCCATTTCGCCTCCAACTTAGATAATGATTCATGCCCTCTCAAGGATCTGACTCAGAAAGTTATATTTCTCTTTGCTCTTGCTTCAGGAGCCCGAGTCAGCGTAATAGTGGCATTATCAAGAGAAGAGGGTCATATCCTGTTTACTGATTCAGGAGACATTACCCTCTCTCCGGATCCGACGTTTCTCGCCAAAAATGAATTACCCACCAAAAGATGGGGCCCCTGGAGAATATGCCCCCTGAAGGAAGATGCCTCTTTATGCCCAGTAGAGAGCCTCAAGGTCTATCTTCGCAGAACTTCGAACTTTGGTGGAGGCCAACTCTTCAAAGGAGAAACATCGGGCAGCGACCTGTCACTGAAACAATTAAGAGCGAAAATCACCTACTTCATTCGCAGAACGGATCCCGACAGTACACCCGCTGGTCACGATCCTAGAAAAGTTGCATCGTCTCTGAATTTCTTTCAGAGTATGGACTTCGAAAGCCTTAAAAGTTTCACAGGCTGGAAGTCCTCGCGTGTTTTCTTCAAACATTATGCGAAGCAAGTGCACGAAGTCAAACATTTTGTGGTAGCCGCAGGTAGTGTTATGAAACCTGCACCTAACTCTGCATAGAACAGTGAGTTACTTGGGACTCTAACTCTTCGGGTGCCTATGTTGACCCTCGAGCGATATATAGTGATGTCGAAAACACTTAGTGCTTTCTTATAACTGTTCTTATCCCAGGTGAAATGTCATAGTTGTCACACAAGTGCCGCATGCCTAGAGCATGATGTGTTTTAATTAAAGACTAACGTTCCTCGAGGACGAGTGCCTACTAATAAATTTGAAATTCCCTTTCAGATTCAAGAGCATTATAATTTCTGTAAATTAACTTTACTTATTGCTGTAATTCATTTAATTTCTGCAACTGTGAAATAAAATTTCTATTTTATTACTTGTGCGTCTCAATCCGCTCCTACTTACTATGAAATACATGCCTGTCATAGTTTTATTATCCCCTTTCCTCATGGTTCATGGAGATTTTAAGGTCCTAACCCTTATTTTATATTCACTCTTACAAAGTAATATTCCAATACGAATACTTACTCTTCATACCCTGGAGACGAAACCAACCTTCTCAGCACACAGTGTCCAACCACCACCTGTCTGCCTTCCAGATTGTTCCGATACGAATGCCAACCATTCAGTCTCGTCTCCAAGTTCTTCAGGTTCTTCTAACAAGGTGAATAGCCCTTCAATAACCACTTTGACCTCGGCATGGCCCGTGGGAACTTCACTGCCAAGGGGGGCAGGAAGATTCTTCCCTACGGTTCTTTATTAAGATTACTATGCTAATTTGTTCAAAGCCCTTGGCACTTACCAATAGGGGAAAATCTACCACGATACATTGATTCTCTGGTATTCTTTCATCAGGACGCCATGGCTTGAGCCCAAAAAACGGATTTGAGCGAAGCGAAAAATCTATTTTTGGGTGAGATAGCCATGGCGTCCTGATGGACCCTCCCTGCTACTTCGTCCAGTTTTTAGGTCCCGCCCTGCTCTGCTCTATCATGGTGATCGGCAAGCAACTGGCTTCAGGATGAAGACGAACGTGACGTCATTCAAGCAATGGCGCCCGTTTGTTTACGTCTCGAGTACCAAAAGTAGCCACGGATGAGATTAGCTATGGAACGGCTCCCAGCTATTCTCTGCCTTTACACACCGAAGCCTTAACTCTGTTCGGGGTGTAGATAGCTATGTGGCGCGTTAATACATGCGTCCCCTGTTGATTTACGATGTCTTAAAAGGGAAACCTTTAGGATACTCGCTCCAGAAGTTAGAATTCTGTGATAACCTGTGGTTAAATTCTCTGGGAATATCTTAGTAGTTATTTACCCAAGGAAGCTACCAAAAAGGAACCTTCCATCAGGACGCCATGGCTATCTCACCCAAAAATAGATTTTTCGCTTCGCTCAAAATCCGTTTATTATTACTATGATATTGTATGTATACACATATAATCATATATATATATATATATATATATATATATATATATATATATATATATATACATATACATATATATATGTATATAAATATATGTATATATATATATATATATATATATATATATATATATATATATATATATATATATATATATATATATATATATACCGTATATATATATATATATATATTTTTGGGCTCAAGCCATGTCGTCCTGATGGAAGTTCCTATAGGGTAGCTTCCTAGGGTATATTACAACTACGGCGATATTCCCAGAGAATTTACCTTAAGGTACCAGAAATCTAACTCCTGGAGCGAATATCCCTCGTGAAAGGGATATCGCGACATATCAGAGGACGTATTCTTGACACGCCACATGGCAATCTGCACCCCGAACAGAGATTTCGTCTCGCAGTGGGCAATTGGCAAAAAACGAATTTGGGAAAGAAAAAGGGGGAGCCGCTCCCAAGGCTCCCTATCTCCCGTTTCGTAAGCGTGCCTGGCGCCAATCCTGGCGCCATCTGCATTCCTTTTTGCGTAGCTTAACAACTCGGTTTTTTTTCCTGTGTTTCTCGCAAATCTTGGATTTATTCTGCTTTTCATGGCTTCTCCTACTTCGTCGGCCTCTGATAAGTTGAGTACCATGTCTTTTATGTATAAATGTAGGCTCTTGGTAAATTTTTGAGTGATTAATAGGATTAATCTTTGTTACAAGAGCCGTAGCCTACCGGAGGCGTCATGGACGCTGTCGCTCGCTAGGTATAAGTTTAGTTAGTCAGAGCGACATTCCCGGTTGTTTTGCTTTAATAAATTTTAGCTATTTAGCATTACATAGGATTTCCTTTCGTGCTTAGTATTATTTTGGCGAAGTATTCGCCATTCTGGCCTACGCTAGGCCATGTAGCCTAGTCGTTTGGTCCTAGTACTTCATGCATGATTTTGGTTTTTCCGAGTGTATTAAAATTTTATTGAAGCTTTAGGCTATGTTTTATACATTTAAGATTGTGTGGAATATTTCCAAGATAGTATACGAGTGAGTTTCGGTGATTTAGGTAATCGATTCTCTTGGTGCCTAGGCTAAGTTGCTTATGGAGCCTTAGTATACTTTCTCATACTCCCCGGTTGCTTTCTTTTCTTCGGAGAAGGTATACTATCCCTTTCCCTCTGTTTAAGCCTTGGGCTTATCCCTAAGTGGTTTATCTGAATTAATTTTCGATAAAACTATACTGGGGTGTTATTGTACCTTCCTGTTCCAGTAAGTCTGGTTCAAAGAGGGACAGAACAACAGAGTTTTTTAGTCTGAGTCTGTGTTTGTCTGGCTTGGGGTAGAGTCTCCCTCGCTGGCCTGACACAGACAAAGGGGGCTTAGCCTCCTTAGGTCACTACCGAAGGTTTCTGTGGATATGATTCCTTCTTTTGTGATCTACCAGACTAGTCCTTGTTGCTGTTCTCGGGGGAGGATAAGTTTCTTTCCCTGGGAGTAGCAACACCTTTCTTGCCTTGGTGCTCTGGGAGCTGGCAAGTATTGCTGGCCTCCCCCCTTGGATCTCCCTTAGGCTAAGATGAGTTTCTTGGCTGCAGGTGATCCGTCACTAAAGCAAGGTTGGTAGGACCCTCTTTTGTCCCTTCCCCCTCTATCTCCGTAATGGCCTAGCCATTACAGTACTGTACGTCATTCTACATCTGGACCTAGAATAGGTTAGGATGTGGAATTGACTCAGTCCCTTGCCGGCCGGCAGAGCTGCCGGCCGGCAAGGGTCTACTGCTTTGAGTGCTGCCCGGACCTCCCTTGGTCCCTCATCCATGCTGGCCTGCAGAGTCAGACGGCATTGGTCAGGAAGCCTGAATTAGATTCTCCCCTTCCTTATTTGCACTCTTTCGGATTGCCGGGCTTGGAGGTAGTGTACACTCTTATCCCGGCATCCATTCTGTTTTTCTTCTAGTGCTGTACCCGACCCGGCTGCCGGCCTATGAGGCCGGCAGCCGGGCGGTTGTAGTCCTCTGGTTCTTTTGCTGCCGGCTGGCATCGGTCCTGTACCTTTGCCGGCCGGCTAATGTCAGCCCTTGTCTGCCGGTCACCAAGAGTGTGGCCGGCAGCTGGGTACTACCTTGTGTAGTTGCCGGCCGGCAGTCATTGCCGGCCGGCAGTCATTGCCGGCCGGCATTGGCTGTTGCCGGCCGGCACATGCATTTGAACCAGCGTTCTGCCGCCTTATAGCTGTTAAGTAGTATACTTTAAAGCTAGTTATGGTGTGTGCCGGCCGGCAAGTGCCGCCCGGCACGTAACCTCCTATACTGTACCAGTATTCTTCAGTATAACATATACTGTAAGAAGAAAACTATAGTATGGGTTTTGGTACAGCACTGTGTGTTCTAACACTTTTGTGTTTTCTTGCACAAGTCCTTTGCTGTTGCCCTACAGATAGGAAAGTGAGTTCTTTCCTGTCTATTATCCAGGATTTTAAAATCATTGCTTAGGTGTGAGCTCCACCTGTTTCCTCTGGAAACTTTGCATTGGTTACTCTAGAAGAGATTAACCATTTGATTTTATTATCTGGAAGGCTGCAACAATGGGTTGTGAGGAAAACACAAGTGTGTGTCTTTCCTTTCTGAATTGTTATGCTATACTATGCATATCCAGTGATACATAGTTCACTTGATACTCATGGAAATTTCTTCTCTTTACAGGAGGACCCTCCGAAGTGCGGAAATGTTTTCTGCAACGTCCGCAGCAAGAATCTCTGCGGACATGAGTTTTGTAGGAGACACGCAGCATGCGCTGTCTCCAAGGATGATCTCCAGTATTGGGACCCTCAGGTATGTACTGTGTGCACTAACCTGATTACTGAGGCCTTTGATTCCCCTAGGACGGCGGAATCAAGGGATATAGCAAGGGAGAAGCTTCGTACCTGGGTAAGGGGCTTCCAAAAGAACACCTCTGGCCCTTATCTTCCAAGTGAGAAGATGAGGGCGTATCTTTTCCCTAAGGCATCAGCTGATGCTGTGATTCCCCAGCCTCAAGAGGAGATCCCCCAAAGTCAGATCCAGGTGGATGCTGAAGTCGCGGTCGCGATGCAAGACATCCAGTTAGATGACAGGATGTCTGACGTGGATGAGCGTTGGGAAGAAGACCTCCTGGCAGAAGGCCAGGATGAAGTTCAAGCCCCGGACGTCGTAGAGGAAGAGGTCGACGAGGTGTCGGCTACTCCGGTTCAGATTCCGGAGCCTATTCCCTCAACATCGGCCGGTCTCCCAGTAGAGCTGGGACAGGCCCTCTCTTCTATTGTTGGAATGATCCAACAAATGCAGAAGGAGAATCAGGAGAAGGCGACTGCTATGGAACTGCGGATGCAGTGCCTTGCAGAATCACATGGGCCCCAGAAAAGGCTCAATGTGAAAGACCTTCCCTTGTGCTCAGATGCTAACCCATGGAGGTATGCTGAGCACATGCCGATGACGACTGGAAAGATTGTCATCTCGGATAAGCTGGGCTCAGTTCCTCTAGAGGAGGTGGAATTCTGGCCCAGCAAGGCATCATATCCGGACTGTTATGTCCGGCTGAGGAAGGAACCAGCTTCAAAGGAGGAGACAGAGCAGAAGGAGGTCATAGTGATGGACCATGCTAAGGCTCAAGCTCTACTTTCATCCTCGATGAAAGAGAGGGGCTTCTCTAACTCAAAGGTACCTGCATTGAGCAAGAAGCTCCCTTCCTTTGTGTCCTCTCCTGCTAGAGCCTTCCCCTTTTTACAGAAAGGGTTTGCGGCTGTACTAAAAGCAGTCGAAGCCGGCAAGCCTTGCCCCTCCCTGGAGGAGTGTAAACCCTTGTCACTGGCCCTGCCTATGGACCACAAAGACTGGAAGGACGTCCATCTTACGTTCTCAGTGGGAAAGTTGGAGGCTGATATTGCCGGACGGCAGTTCGGCGAGGACCTCCCCAAGCTGTCTGACTTTCTTTTGCGAAGAGAGTTCGAGACAAAAGAAAGACTATCTGCCTCAATGTCTCTTCAGACTACTCTTGAGACGATGGCAAGTGACCCCAAGGTCCATGAAATGTTCATGGTGGTGGCTAAGACTCACCTGGCCACAGTGACGAAAGACCTTTATGGCTTCGTCAATGCGAGGAGAGCTTGCAGGGTGTTCGTGTTCACCGCAGCTACGGTGAGGCACGAGCCAAGGAAATTAATCTCCTCCAACATTTGGGGAAGAGACCTTTTCCCTACCGATTTGGTCAAAGAAGTTGTTGATAAGGCCGCCGTGGAGAATAGAAACCTTCTCCAGAAGTGGGGCCTGGCTATCAAAAGAAAGTCTTCCCCGGATGAGGGTCCTCAACCAAAGAGGAAGACTATGAGGACTAGGCTACCGTCTCGGCCAGCCAAGCCCCTTAGACAGCAACAGCAACTGCAATTGCCATTGCCTCCAGCGCCCCAGATGGTGGCACAAACCCCGACCACTTTTCAGTGGGTACCCCAGGCTGTGTCGACACAGTCCACGGCATTCACCCCAACGTTCGAAGGGCAGTCTTCTTCCTTTCGAGCAAAACCTAGAGGAGCAGCCAGAGGCTCGTCTAGGCGCCCCTCAAGGGGATGGGGATTCAGGGGTGGTCGTGGTCAGGGAGGCAAGACCTCAGGACGGCAGTCCAAGTGAAATGATACCGGTAGGAGGGAGACTTCTGAAATTTTGGGATCGATGGACCTTCGATCCCTGGGCCCACAGCCTACTCAAGAATGGACTGGGCTGGAGCTGGTACAGCACTCCACCCCCGTGCCTTCGGTTTTTCCAACACTCCACCCCCGTTCTGGAGGAGTACGTTCAAGAACTGTTGGAGAAAAATGTGATCCGAAAGGTGAAGTCCATCAAATTCCAAGGGAGGCTGTTTTGTGTTCCCAAGAAAGACTCAGAAAAGCTCAGAGTCATTCTGGACTTGTCGCCACTCAACAAGTTCATAGTGAATTGCAAATTCAAAATGCTAACACTACAACACATAAGGACCTTACTGCCCAAGAGGGCATACTCCGTCTCTATAGACTTGTCAGACGCCTATTGGCACATCCCAATCAGCCGTCGACTCTCCCCCTACCTAGGGTTCAGGCTACAACGAAGACTATACGCCTTCAGAGCCATGCCATTCGGGCTAAACATAGCCCCAAGGATTTTCACGAAGCTTGCGAGCGCAGCTCTCAAACAATTACGCCTAAAGGGAATTCAGGTAGTAGCCTACCTGGACGACTGGCTGGTGTGGGCAGCATCCGAGACAGAATGCTTGCAAGCTTCCAGTCAAGTGATCCAGTTCCTAGAGTACCTAGGCTTCAAGATCAACAGAAAAAAGTCTCGACTTTCTCCATCTCAAAAGTTCCAGTGGCTGGGAATCCACTGGGACCTTTTGTCACACCGTTTCTCCATCCCGGCGAAGAAAAGGAAGGAGATAGTGGGTTCTGTCAAGAGACTTCTAGATTCCAAAAGGATATCAAGACGCGAACAGGAGAGGGTACTGGGCTCTCTCCAGTTCGCTTCGGTGACAGACCCAGTGCTAAGAGCACAGCTAAAGGATACAACCGGAGTTTGGAGAAGTTATGCATCAAACGAGCGAAGAGATCTGAGAAGACCAGTTCCGCTTCGGCTACGTACTCTTCTCAGGCCTTGGTCCCAAGCCAGACATCTAAAGAAGTCGGTTCTTCTTCAGCCACCTCCCCCGTTGATGACGATTCACTCAGACGCCTCAAAGGAGGGATGGGGAGGTCACTCTCATCGGAAAAAAGTCCAGGGGACTTGGTCCAAGCTATTCAGGACCTTTCACATAAACTTTCTAGAAGCTATGGCAGTGCTCCTTACCTTAAAGAAAGTCTCCCCGCGTCACTCGATCCACATAAGGTTGGTGATGGACAGCGAGGTAGTTGTGAGATGCTTGAATCGACAAGGATCGAGGTCACCACCTCTCAACCAGGTGATGTTGGCCATCTTCCGATTGGCGGAAAAGAAGAAGTGGTACCTGTCGGCAGTTCACCTTCAAGGAGTCCGCAACGTGACAGCGGACGCTCTATCCAGGTTCACACCGATAGAGTCGGAATGGTCCTTAGACGCAGGATCATTCTCCTTCATTCTGAATCAAGTCCCAGAACTGCAGATAGACCTCTTTGCGACGAAAGACAACAAGAAGTTGCCCCTGTACGTGTCCCCGTACGAGGACCCCTTAGCGGAAGCAGTGGACGCGATGTCCCTCGACTGGAACAGATGGTCCAAGATTTATCTGTTCCCTCCTCACAACCTTCTGTTGAGGGTCCTCAACAAACTGAGATCCTTCAAGGGGGTAGCGGCAATAGTGGCCCACAAGTGGCCGAACAGCGTGTGGTTCCCCCTGGCATTGGAACTACAGCTGAAGTTTGTACCGCTACCAGATCCAGTTCTGACCCAGCGAGTCCAGAAGTCGACTGTCTGCGCTTCATTACAGAAAACCCGGACCCTGCAGCTCATGATTTTCTCTCCCTAGCGGTGAGAAAGCGTTTTGGGATTTCGAAAGCCAGCATAGACTTCCTAGAGGAATATAAGTGCAAATCTACTAGAAGGCATTATGAGTCATCTTGGAGAAAATGGGTGGCCTTTGTCAAGGCGAAGAGTCCGCAGGAGATCTCGAAAGACTTCTGCTTATCTTTTTTCATCCACCTCCATGGTCAAGGGTTGGCAGCTAACACGATTTCAGCGTGTAAGTCTGCTTTGACAAGGCCCATTCTATATGCCTTCCAGGTTGACCTAGGTAACGAGATCTTTAATAAAGTTCCGAAAGCCTGCGCTAGGCTCAGACCTTCAGCACCTCCAAAGCCCATTTCATGGTCTTTAGACAAAGTTCTTCATTTCGCTTCCCTGTTGAGCAATGAAGAGTGTGCGTTAAAGGATTTGACACAAAAAGATATTTTCCTATTTGCACTCGCGTCCGGGGCCAGGGTTAGTGAGATCGTAGCCCTCTCGAGAGAGGCAGGTCGTGTTCAGTTCCTGGATGGGGGAGAACTGAACCTGTTTCCGGATCCTACGTTTCTCGCCAAGAATGAGTTACCCACCAACAGGTAGGGTCCCTGGAGAATCTGCCCTCTGAAAGAAGATGCATCTCTATGTCCAGTAGAATGCCTAAAGGTCTATCTTCGTAGAACTTCAGACTTCAAGGGTGGTCAACTATTCAGGGGAGAAACATCAGGCTCAAATTTATCTCTGAATCAACTCAGAGCGAAAATCACATATTTTATTCGCAGAGCGGATCCTGACAGTACACCCGCAGGTCACGATCCGAGGAAAGTTGCTTCATCCTTAAATTTCTTTAATTGTATGGATTTTGAACATCTCCGTTCATACACTGGCTGGAAGTCTTCCAGAGTGTTCTTTCGCCACTATGCGAAGCAAGTAGAGGAACTAAAGAGATCTGTGGTAGCAGTGGGTCGTGTCGTTAACCCTACTGTTTAACTCTGCGAGGAACAGTGGCTTTAATTGGGACGATTAATTCCAGGGTGAGTGTGTAGTTACATACTGTACTACAAACTAAATGAGGGCACTGAGTTGCCCATATAGACTGTTCCATTTCCAAAGGTGAACCTAGCATAAGTGCAGACATGTGTGCCGAGCGTTTCTAACGCTAATGTTATCGATTTGTAATACAGACTTTTATGACTTGATACCTCGGTATCTTAAAAAAGTGGCATTTAATGTTTTTTCTTTCAGATAAACAAGTTCTGTTTACTATCATACTTATGCTTAAAGTTTTGGGTTATCCTCTTTTTATATATATATATATAATTGTTGTTAACCTGTCTATTTATTGTCTGTCAATAAACTTGTTCTTGAGAACCTTGCGTCTCTTTCACCTGTGTCAATTTATTGGTATAATTGAGCATTTATTCTATGTACCTTATCTGGGATAATTCTAATAGAATTGTTCCTTTATGCAAGCTATGCTGCATTGGTTTATGTTTCCCTTAACGGGAGGACTCCGTCCCATAAGGGGACGAGGGCGGTTTTACTAGTTTCTTCCTATGCGGATATAAACCTTTGTCCAATACAAGTATTGTGCGGATAACTGGTCGATATTTCATATTGACGCAGTGGTTCTTTACAAACTATGCTTTACTTAATATAGGGTGAGACCACTATATTAGCTTGCCTGATATTCATACATAGGTATATGTACTTTTCGAGACTTTCCCAGAGTCTAGTAGGACTCTTCCCTGTAGGGGGCAGGAAGCTCTAACATGGTTTAAAGTTAGTTGAAAAGATGTATAACGGTAACATCTTAGGTCTCTAGGTCTAGTCAACCGGGAAAAATTACCTCCGGGGAGTACGGCACGTTCTGAGAATCCACAGATACAGTAATGCTCTGGTATACTTCCATCAGGACGACATGGCTTGAGCCCAAAAAACGGATTTTGAGCGAAGCGATAAATCTATTTTTGGGTGAGACGGCCATGTCGTCCTGATGGACCCGCCCTTGCCTTTCTAAGAAAGGGCTGTAGGACCCCTCCCTACATACAGTATCTGTAGCACCTCGTGTACGCTACAAGGAATACAGATGGCGCCAGGATTGGCGCCAGGCACGCTTACGAAACAGGAGATAGGGAGCCTTGGGAGCGGCTCCACCTTTTTCTTTCCCGAATTCGTTTCTTGCCAATTGCCCCCTGCGAGACGAAATCTCTGTTCGGGATGCAGATTGCCATGTGGCGTGTCAAGAATACGTCCTCGTATATGTCGCGATATCCCTTTCACGAGGGATATTCGCTCCAGGAGTTAGAATTCTGGTACCTTAAGGTAAATTCTCTGGGAATATCGCCGTAGTTGTAATATACCCTAGGAAGCTACCCTATAGGAACTTCCATCAGGACGACATGGCCATCTCACCCAAAAATAGATTTTTCGCTTCGCTCAAAATCCGTTATATATTAGTGTCAGGTTCAGATTTCCTTTATGGGCTCTCGTGGCATGGTTGGTTTCGACCTGGCCTTTCATTAGAAGGGGCTAGCGTTCGATCCCAAGTATGAGGTAGAAATTTATTTTCTATTTGAACACGATGTTGTGTTGATATTTATCCATATTGACTCATTAGGGGTAATTTGAATGAATTACTACCAATTGTGTCACGTGGTGGCCCGGGGAAATCTGGTAAAACTCGCTGGTAAAGAGACTGATGTCTCACCAGGTAAATCCTCGGACAGCTAGATTAGTGTCAGGTTCAGATTTCCTTTATGGGCTCTCGTGGCATGGTTGGTTTCGACCTGGCCTTTCATTAGAAGGGGCTAGCGTTCGATCCCAAGTATGAGGTAGAAATTTATTTTCTATTTGAACACGATGTTGTGTTGATATTTATCCATATTGACTCATTAGGGGTAATTTGAATGAATTACTACCAATTGTGTCACGTGGTGGCCCGGGGAAATCTGGTAAAACTCGCTGGTAAAGAGACTGATGTCTCACCAGGTAAATCCTCGGACAGCTAGATTAGTGTCAGGTTCAGATTTCCTTTATGGGCTCTCGTGGCATGGTTGGTTTCGATCTGGCCTTTCATTAGAAGGGGCTAGCGTTCGATCCCAAGTATGAGGTAGAAATTTATTTTCTATTTGAACACGATGTTGTGTTGATATTTATCCATATATATATATATATATATATATATATATATATATATATATATATATATATATATATATATATATTTATATATATATATATATATATATATATATATATATATATATATATATATATATATTTATATATATACATATATATATGTATATATATATATATATATATATATATATATATATATATATACATATATATATATATATATATATATATATATATATATATATATATATATATATATATATTTATATTCATATATATGCATATATGTTTATATTTATATATATATATATATGTATATATATAAATAAATAAATTATTATTGTTATTATTTTTAGCCAAGCTACAACCCTAGTTGGAAAAGCAAGATGCTATAACCCTAAGCGCTCCAATAGGGAAAAATAGCCCTGCGAGGAAAGGAAATAAGGAAATAAATAAATGATGAGAACTAATTAACAATAAATCCTTCTAAAACAGCAACAACGTCAAAACAGATATGTCATATATAAACTATTAACAGCGTCAAAAACAAATATATCATATATAAACTATAAAAAGACTTATGTCAGCCTGTTCAACATAAAAACATTTGCTGCAGCTTTGAACTTTTGAAGTTCTACTGATACAACTACCCGATTAGGAAGATCATTCCACAAATTGGTCAAAGCTGGAATAAAACTTCTAGAATACAGTGTAGTATTGAGCCTCCTGATGGAGAATGCCTGTCTATAAGAATTAACTGCCTGCCTAGTATTACGAACGGGATGGAGTTGTCCAGGAATATCTGAATGTAAAGGATGGTCAGAGTTATGAAAAACCTCATGCAACATGCATAATGAACTAATTGAACGACGGTGCCAAAGATTAATATCTATATGAAGAAAAAGTCATTGTAATTGAATTATAAGTATAATGATAATTTTGAGTATTGTTTCAGGACCAAAATACGATGTATTAAATTCTCATTTGTTCCTTTATTACATGAAGCAAAACTTAATGTAATCTGATTACAAGTATTTTTTATAAATTGGAGTGATTTTCTAGAACCAATATACGATGTATTAAATTTCAGATTTTTATTCTTTTATTTATTTATTTTTTTGGTCAGTGTATTAAGAAGACTTATATATCAATTAGAGTTCATTAATGTTTTAGTAGGATAAATACTTATATATTTTTTCATATAGAACAATTCTGTTATATTAGTTTATACCAGAGTTCACTAACATTCTAGTAGTATATATACTTATATTTTTTATATAAAACAAATCTGTATTATTAATTTATACTAGACTTCATTAATATTCTAGTAGTATATATCCTTGTATTTTTTGTATATAGAATTTTCATTTATTTATACCAGAGTTCTCTAATATTCTAGGAGCATATATCCTTATAATTCTTTATATAACAATTGTTTTATTAGTTTATACACAATTTTATCTATATATTCCCCCTATTTGTGCCTGAAAGCCAGAATAATGAAATGATTTTTTTCAAAAATCCATAGAGATATGTTGGACCCAGTTCCCTCTAATTCAATTTCACTTTTCATCCGATGTTTGTTGCCAAAATCAAAACATTTCCGGATCTCAATTGACGACTGGGTGATGTTTTTGACCAAACTTTTAAAACGCCCTGAGATATACACAACTCTTCAAGGTTGCTCTAAATATGAATGGAAAAAGGTAGAGGTTGCTTTTAAAGGTTTAAAGGTTTAAAGAATTCTTCAAGGTTGCTCTAAATATGAATGAAAAAGGGAAGAGGTTGCTTTTAAAGGTTTAGGGGTTTAAAAGTTTAAAGAACTCTTCAAGGTTGCTCTAAATATGAATGGAAAAAGGAAGAGGTTGCTTTTAAAGGTTTAAGGGTTTAAAGAACTCTTCAGGGTTGCTCTAAATATGAATGGAAAAAGGTAGAGGTTGCTTTTAAAGGTTTAAAGGTTTAAAAAACTCTTCAAGGTTGCTCTAAATATGAATGGAAAAAGGAAGAGGTTGCTTCTAAAGGTTTGAATGTTTAAAGGCCACTCATGAATGGCAGAGGCGAGGGACAGTGACATTACCCTATCAATCAGGAATAAGCCCTAGAGACTGACCATATATATACATATGGTGGGGGTGCAGTGACCAAAGGAACTAACTACTTTGAGCGGGGCTTCCTCCTCCTCTTTCTCCTCTTCCTCTTTCTCCCCCTCTTCTTCCTCTTTCTCCTTTTCTTCTTTCTCCTCGTCCTTTTTCCTCTTCCTCTTTCTCATCTTCCTTTTTCCCTTCTCCCTCTTTCTCATTTTCCTCTTTCTCCTCCTCTCTTCCTTCTGCTCCTCTTCCTCTTTCTTTTCCCCCTCTTCCTCTTCATCTTGCCCTTTATTCTCCTCCTCTTTCTCTTCTTCCTCTTTCTCTTTCTCCTCCTCCTTTCTCTTCTTCTTCTTTCTCCTCCTCCTCTCTCTTCTTCCTCTTTCTCCTCCTCATCTTCCTCTTTCTCTTATTCCTCTTCGTCTTTCTCCTCTTCTTCCTCTTTCTCCTCTTCCTCTTTTTCTTTTCCTCATCCTCTTTCTCCTCATACTCCTTTTTCTTCTTCTTCTTTCTCTTCCTCCTTCCCCTTTCTCTTTCTCCTCCTCCTTTTTCTCCTTTTCCTCCTCTTCTTCTTCTTCTTCTTCTTCTTCTTCTCTTATATCTGAAGTCCCTTACAGAGCATCGTTGAATGAGGTCAGGGTCAACTTGAGTGGGAACTCGACGAAAGGATTGCAATATAATCTCAAGATTATTTCTTCTCCTTTCAGTTCCAGATACATCCTCTTTCTCCTCTTCCTCTTTTTCTTTTCCTCATCCTCTTTCTCCTCTTACTCCTTTTTCTTCTTCTTCTTTCTCTTCCTCCTTCCTCTTTCTCTTTCTCCTCCTCCTTTTTCTCCTTTTCCTCCTCTTCTTCTTCTTCTTCTTCTTCTTCTCTTATATCTGAAGTCCCTTACAGAGCATCGTTGAATGAGGTCAGGGTCAACTTGAGTGGGAACTCGACGAAAGGATTGCAATATAATCTCAAGATTATTTCTTCTCCTTTCAGTTCCAGATACATCCTCTTTCTCCTCTTCCTCTTTTTCTTTTCCTCATCCTCTTTCTCCTCTTACTCCTTTTTCTTCTTCTTCTTTCTCTTCCTCCTTCCTCTTTCTCTTTCTCCTCCTCCTTTTTCTCCTTTTCCTCCTCTTCTTCTTCTTCTTCTTCTTCTTCTCTTATATCTGAAGTCCCTTACAGAGCATCGTTGAATGAGGTCAGGGTCAACTTGAGTGGGAACTCGACGAAAGGATTGCAATATAATCTCAAGATTATTTCTTCTCCTTTCAGTTCCAGATACATCCTCTTTCTCCTTTTATTTTTAATTTTCTTTCCT
>NC_090766.1:34282444-34284944 GCF_036898095.1 Palaemon carinicauda | reverse complement strand
TGATCCAACAAATGCAGAAGGAGAATCAGGAGAAGGCGACTGCAATGGAACTGCGGATGCAGTGCCTTGCAGAATCACATGGGCCCCAGAAAAAGCTCAATGTAAAAGACCTTCCCTTGTGCTCAGATGCTAACCCATGGAGGTATGCTGAGCACATGCCGATGACGACTGGAAAGATCGTCATCTCGGATAAGCTGGGCTCAGTTCCCCTGGAGGAGGTGGAATTCTGGCCCAGCAAGGCATCATATCCGGACTGTTATGTCCGGCTGAGGAAGGAACCAGCTTCAAAGGAGGAGACAGAGCCGAAGGAGGTCATAGTGATGGACCATGCTAAGGCTCAAGCTCTACTTTCATCCTCGATGAAAGAGAGGGGCTTCTCTAACTCAAAGGTAGCTGCATTGAGCAAGAAGCTCCCTTCCTTTGTGTCCTCGCCTGCTAGAGCCTTCCCCTTTTTACAGAAAGGGTTTGCGGCTGTACTAAAAGCAGTCCTTCTAGATTCCGAAAGGATATCAAGACGCGAACAGGAGAGGGTACTGGGCTCTCTCCAGTTTGCTTCGGTGACAGACCCAGTGCTAAGAGCACAGCTAAAGGATGCAACCGGAGTTTGGAGAAGTTATGCATCAAACGCGCGAAGAGGAGGGATGGGGTGGTCACTCTCATCGGAAAAAAGTCCAGGGGACTTGGTCCAAGCTATTCAAGACCTTTCACATAAACTTTCTAGAAGCTATGACAGTGCTCCTTACCTTAAAGAAAGTCTCCCCGCGTCACTCGATCCACATAAGGTTGGTAATGGACAGCGAGGTAGTTGTGAGATGCTTGAATCGACAAGGATCGAGGTCACCACCTCTCAACCAGGTGATGTTGGCCATCTTCCGATTGGCGGAAAAGAAGAAGTGGTACCTGTCGGCAGTTCACCTTCAAGGAGTCCGCAATGTGACAGCGGACGCTCTATCCAGGTTCACACCGATAGAGTCGGAATGGTCCTTAGACGCAGGATCATTCTCCTTCATTCTGAATCAAGTCCCAGAACTGCAGATAGACCTCTTTGCGACGAAAGACAACAAGAAGTTGCCCCTGTACGTGTCCCCGTACGAGGACCCCTTAGCGGAAGCAGTGGACGCGATGTCCCTCGACTGGAACAGATGGTCCAAGATTTATCTGTTCCCTCCTCACAACCTTCTGTTGAGGGTCCTCAACAAACAGATCCTTCAAGGGGGTAGCGGCAATAGTGGCCCACAAGTGGCCGAACAGCGTGTGGTTCCCCCTGGCATTGGAACTACAGCTGAAGTTTGTACCGCTACCAGATCCAGTTCTGACCCAGCGAGTCCAGAAGTCGACTGTCTGCACTTCATTACAGAAAACCCGGACCCTGCAGCTCAGGATTTTCTCTCCCTAGCGGTGAGAAAGCGTTTCGGGATTTCGAAAGCCAGCATAGACTTCCTTGAGGAATATAAGTGCAAATCTACTAGAAGGCAATATGAGTCATCTTGGAGAAAATGGGTGGCCTTTGTCAAGGCGAAGAATCCGCAGGAAATTTCGACAGGCTTCTGCTTATCTTTCTTCATCCACCTCCATGGTCAAGGATTGGCAGCTAACACGATTTCAGCGTGTAAGTCTGCTTTGACAAGACCCATTCTATATGCCTTCCAGGTCGACCTGGGTAACGAGATCTTTAATAAAGTCCCGAAAGCCTGCGCTAGGCTCAGACCTTCAGCACCTCCAAAGCCCATTTCATGGTCTTTAGACAAAGTTCTTCATTTTGCTTCTCTGTTGAGCAATGAAGAGTGTGCGTTAAAGGATTTGACACAAAAAGTTATTTTCCTATTTGCACTCGCGTCCGGGGCCAGGGTTAGTGATATTGTAGCCCTCTCGAGAGAGGCAGGTCGTGTTCAGTTCCTGGATGGGGGAGAACTGAACCTGTTTCCGGATCCTACGTTTCTCGCCAAGAATGAGTTACCCACCAACAGGTAGGGTTCCTCGAGAATCTGCCCTCTGAAAGAAGATGCATCTCTATGTCCAGTAGAATGCCTAAAGGTCTATCTTCATAGAACTTCAGACTTCAAGGGTGGTCAACTATTCAGGGGAGAAACATCAGGCTCAAATTTATCTCTGAATCAACTCAGAGCGAAAATCACATATTTTATTCGCAGAGCGGATCCTGACAGTACACCCGCAGGTCACGATCCGAGGAAAGTTGCCTCATCCTTAAATTTCTTTAATTGTATGGATTTTGAACATCTCCGTTCATACACTGGCTGGAAGTCTTCCAGAGTGTTCTTTCACCACTATGCGAAGCAAGTAGAGGAACTAAAGAGATCTGTGGTAGCAGTGGGTCGCGTTGTTAACCCTACTGTTTAACTCTGCGAGGAACAGTGGTTTTAATTGGGACGATTAATTCCAGGGTGAGTGTGTAGTTACATACTGTACTACAAACTAAGTGAGGGCACTGTGTTGCCCATGTAGACTGTTCCATTTCCAAAGGTGAACCTAGCATAAGTGC
>NC_090766.1:34264944-34277444 GCF_036898095.1 Palaemon carinicauda | reverse complement strand
AACATATTTTGATGAAAAAATCAAAATCGAATATATTGAAAAAAAATCCAATATGGTCAATCGACGTAAAACAAATATGGAAAAGGGAAAATTAATAAAAACGGAATGGAGAGGAGAGTTAAAAAGGGAAAACAAAACTACACAAAACGCAATTTATCCTGCAAAACGAATATGCCCAATTTCTTTCTATTCAATAAAATTCAAAATAGCAAATAAAAGAAAAATCAAATCACAACTGAAAGAAAAAAGTGTGAAAGTGTATTTTCATATAAGACTCTTTGCGCGTATAACTGCAAACAGAATACACGTTCAAACAATATCTTAATTTATTTGCATGATATTCTTGTTTATATCTGCTTGGTGTAGATGCCTGAATCTCGTGAATCTGAATATTTAATTTCCCTAAATTCAGAGCCTCTCTCTCTCTCTCTCTCTCTCTCTCTCTCTCTCTCTCTCTCTCTCTCTCTCTCTCTCTCTCTCTCTCTCAACAGTTTCACTATTTTCATTCAAACTAAAGGTATCAATACTTTTCCTTATTCATTTATTTCCCAGAAATACAGCTCTCTCTCTCTCTCTCTCTCTCTCTCTCTCTCTCTCTCTCTCTCTCTCTCTCTCTCTCCATTTAACTCTGAGGACGTTGATCGAATACTTTAATTGCTGGTAGTTTCTGATTAAATTCTTATATTTGTAGAGAACGTGGCATTTTACATATCATAATCTCATTTTGTTATATTTCTGGTACACAGTTTATTATCCTTAGTCACTTTCTGCTTTAGCTTGTTTATCACAATTGTAGATTGATTCATGATTTACCTAGGATGGATTTATTGACATTTGGCTTTCTATTTTATATATATATATATATATATATATATATATATATATATATATATATATATATATATATATATATATATATATATATATATATATATACATACATACATACATATACGTATACATAATCATAATTGTGTCCTTGTGTGAATGTAAAAGGAGGATACACGCGGAAAACAAACATGTTTATCAATCATTTAAACACTTACGGGTGATACCAAAAAAAGGACATTTGCTTAATAATTATTTATTTTAATCGCCATCCTTAGTCATATGAAAATAAAAGAACAAATGGTTGTTTATCGTGATATATATTTCATATGTTCTACGTTTATCTCCTGTATGTGTACCTGTTCATTTCAAAATATTTTACGGGTTTACAATCCCTTCACGGAATGTTGATTACCTTGAATAAAAGAAATAATTAAATAAAAACAATCATGATTAGTGTAAATTTCATCGGACTCGCGATCAGCCTCGCTGTAATGAATAGGGGTTGAAGAAAGCAGGCATTGATGAAATGCGTTGGACGTTGCAAGCTTATTTTTTTTCCATTAAATCTATTTCGTGTACTTTTTTTCTTTCTCTTAGAATGAGGTTTAACTTCATTTGTTTTTTCAGATTGATTTTTTTATTAAGAATTTTTGTCGATTAATTTTTAACAAAATTACGGATTTTTTTATTTTTTTTTATTGAGAATTAATTGATTTTGGATTAACTTTTCTTTAAGAAATGGATGATTTTAGAATCACTTTTTACCAAGAAATTACTGATTATTTTTTTAGAATTTTTTTTTTATTAGGAATTAAATGATTTGGGATTAACTTTTCATTAAAAAAAAATTATGAATTTAGAATAATTTTATCAAAAAATCACTATTTTTTTTCTTTAGAATTTCTTTTAATAAGAATTAATTGATTTGGGATTAACTTTTGATTAAGAAATGGATGATTTTAGCCTCACTTTTTACTAAGAAAGTACTGTTTTTTTCTTTAGCATTTCTTTTATTAAGAATTAATTTATTTGGGGTCATCTTTATCTTAAGAAATGGATGATTTTAAAACAAAATTTTACTAAGAAATGACTGATTTTTTTAAAGAATTTTTATTTCTATTTTGAATTAATTCATTTGTGATAAACTTTTCATTAAGAAATTACGGATTTTTTTATCATTTTATTATCAAGAATTAATTTGGGATTACATTTTTATTAGGAAATGGATGATTCCAAGACAAAACTTTACAGAGAAATGACTGATTTTAGTTTCACTATGAAGAAATGAGGATTTGGGATTAATTACTTATTAACAAATTCCAAATTTTTTATTAACTTTTTATTAATAATTATATATTTTTAGATTAACTATAAATACGAAATGACTCCAGAAATGATCTTCAATTTTGTTCCAAAAAATAAAGTCATAGCAATTTACTTGTTAATATATATACTTTTCCAATCACAATTTTTTTTTAAAATGAATTTTTTTATAAATGAACTCTCTTTTTTTTCTTCTTATAAATGAACCCTCTTTTTTTTATAAATGAACTCTCTTTTTTCTTATAATTGAATTCTTGTTTTATAAATGAACTCCTTTTTTTATAAATGATTTTTTTTTCAATATATTCGATTCACGTGTATCAAATTCTAAGTTATAGATAAGAAAAAGTATATTATACCTACTTTTTTTCTAATGAAGACTTATCCATTTTATATATTTTTCAAATTAAATTTTCTTTTTTTCTATAGATGAAGTCTTTTTTTATAAATTATATAGATTTGATTCCCATATATCAAATGCTAAGTAATAAATAAAAAAAAAAACGTACATTATACCTACTTTTTTAATAGATTTTATTTTCGTTAGATGTTAGAAAAACTGTTTTATTTCTGTGTTTTTTTTAATCGAACTTAAAAATCCCAAAGAGATATGTTTGACTGTTGCATTACAAAAGTCTACGATGAAAAGTAATATAAAATTAGCGGAAAAGTTTTATTTTTTCCTCTTAAATTTTTTTTTTTTTTTAAACTCCATTGAATATATCTGCAAAATACCACCAGTTTTCTATAGCGATAATTTACTACGTAAATTTCACCTTGAATTTGGATTAAAAACATTATAATTTACAATAAACGTGTTGATTATTTTTTCGAAAAGAAATTTACGCTAAAAATCACAAAATCCTGAAATAAAAATGACAAAACTTTTCTCCGCTTTTGTCATATTTATTGGAAAATCATATCACGGATTTTTCAGAATTCCTGGAAATGCTTGCTAGAAATATATATGGTAAATTCCAAACAAAATTCGTAATTAGTTTTAATTAAAGTCTCGATTTACTTCAATCAAATAGAATTTTGGATTGGAAATTTGGCTTTTCAATTACTTTCGATATTTTATGGCGAAAAGAGATTAGGTCTGTATGTGCCATAGGGATAGAGAAAGAGGGAAAGGACAGGAGAGGGATGTTAAAGAATCTCTTTCTCTCTCTCTCTCTCTCTCTCTCTCTCTCTCTCTCTCTCTCTCTCTCTCTCTCTCTCTCTCTATCTATATATATATATATATATATGTGCATATATATATGTGTATATATACATATATATATATATATATATATATATATATATATATATATATATATATATATATATATATATATATAACGGATTTTGAGCGAAGCGAAAAATCTATTTTTGGGTGAGATAGCCATGTCGTCCTGATGGAAGTTCCTATAGGGTAGCTTCCTAGGGTATATTACAACTACGGCGATACTCCCAGAGAATTTACCTTAAGGTACCAGAATTCTAACTCCTGGAGCGAGTATCCCTCGTGAAAGGGATATCGCGACATATCAGAGGACGTATTCTAGACACGTCACATGGCAATCTACGACCTGAACAGAGATTCGTCTCGTAGGAGGGAGATTGACGAGATACGAATTCGGGAAAGAAAAAGGGGAGCCGCTCCCAAGGCTTCCCTATCCCCCGATTCGTATGCGTGCCTGGCGCCAATCCTGGCGCCATCTGTATTCCTTGTAGCGTACACGAGGTGCTACAGATACTGTATGTAGGGAGGGGTCCTACAGCCCTTTCTTAGAAAGGCAAGGGCGGGTCCATCAGGACGACATGGCTATCTCACCCAAAAATAGATTTTTCGCTTCGCTCAAAATCCGTTTTTTGGGCTCAAGCCATGTCGTCCTGATGGAAGTGTACCAGAGCATTACTGTATCTGTGGATTCTCAGAACGTGCCGTACTCCCCGGAGGTAATTTTTTCCCGGTCGACTAGACCTAGAGACCTAAGATGTTACCGTTATACATCTTTTCAACTAACTATAAACTATGTTAGAGCTTCCTGCCCCTACAGGGAAGAGTCCTACTAGACTCTGGAAAAGTCTCGAAGAGTACATATATCTATGTACGAATACCAGGCAAGCTAATATAGTGGTCTCGCCCTATATTAAGTAAAGCATAGTTTGTAAAGGACCACTGCGTCAATATGAAATATCGACCAGTTTTCCGCACAATACTTGTATTGGACAAAGGTTTTATATCTGCATAGGAGGAAAACCAATGCAACATAGCTTGCATAAAGGAACAATTCTATTAGAATTATCCCAGATAAGGTACATAGAATGAATGCTCAATTATACCAGTAAATTGACACAGGTGAAGGAGACGCAAGGTTCTCAAGAACCAGATTATTGACAGGCAATAAATAGACAGGTTAACCACAATTACATATATATATATATATATATATATATATATATATATATATATATATATATATATATATATAAGAAGAGGATAACCCAAAACTTTAAGCATAAGTATGATAGTAAACAGGGCTTGTTTGTCTGAAAGAAAAACATTAGATGCCACTTTTAAGATACCGAGGTATCAAAGTCATAAAAGCCTGTATTACAAATCAATGACATTAGCGTTAGAAACGCTCGGCACACATGTCTGCACTTATGCTAGGTTCACCTTCGGAAATGGAACAGTCTGGATGGGCAACACAGTGCCCTCACTTAGTTTGTAGTACAGTATGTAACTACACACTCACCCTGGAATTAATCGTCCCAATTAAGACCACTGTTCCTCGCAGAGTTAAACAGTAGGGTTAACACCGCGACCCACTGCTACCACAGATCTCTTTTAGTTCCTCTACTTGCTTCGCATAGTGGCGAAAGAACACTCTGGAAGACTTCCAGCCAGTGTATGAACGGAGATGTTCAAAATCCATGCAATTAAAGAAATTTAAGAATGAGGCAACTTTCCTCGGATCGTGACCTGCGGGTGTATTGTCAGGATCCGCTCTGCGAATAAAATATGTGATTTTTGCTCTGAGTTGATTCAGAGATAAATTTGAGCCTGATGTTTCTCCCCTGAATAGTTGACCACCCTTGAAGTCTGAAGTTCTATGAAGATAGACCTTTAGGCATTCTACTGGACATAGAGATGCATCTTCTTTCAGAGGGCAGATTCTCCAGGGACCCCACCTGTTGGTGGGAAACTCATTCTTGGCGAGAAACGTAGGATCCGGAAACAGGTTCAGTTCTTCCCCATCCAGGAACTGAACACGACCTGCCTCTCTCGAGAGGCTACAATTTCACTAACCCTGGCCCCGGACGCGAGTGCAAATTAGGAAAATAACTTTTTGTGTCAAATCCTTTAACGCACATTCTTCATTGCTCAACAGAGAAGCGAAATGAAGAACTTGTCTAAAGACCATGAAATGGGCTTTGGAGGTGCTGAAGGTCTGAGCCTAGCACAGGCTTTCGGGACTTTATTAAAGATCTCGTTACCTAGGTCGACCTGGAAGGCATATAGAATGGGTCTTGTCAAAGCAGACTTACACGCTGAAATCGTGTTCGCTGCCAACCCTTGACCATGGAGGTGGGGAAAAAAGATAAGCAGAAGTCTGTCAAGATCTCCAGCGGAATCTTCGCCTTGACAAAAGGCCACCCATTTTCTCCAAGATGACTCATATTGCCTTCTAGTAGATTTGCATTTATATTCCTCAATGAAGTCTATACTGGCTTTCGAAATCCCGAAACGCTTTCTCACCGCTAGGGAGAGAAAATCATGAACTGCAGGGTCCAGGTTTTCTGTAATGAAGCGCAGACAGTTGACTTCTGGACTCGCTGGGTCAGAACTGGATCTGGTAGTGGTACAAACTTCAGCTACAGTTCCAATGCCAGGAGGAACCACACGCTGTTCGGCCACTTGTGGGCCACTATTGCCGCTACCCTTTGAAGGATCTCAGTTTGTTGAGGACCCTCAACAGAAGGTTGTGAGGAGGGAACAGATAAATCTTGGACCATCTGTTCCAGTCGAGGGACATCGCGTCCACTGCTTCCGCTAAGGGGTCCTCGTACGGGGCACGTACAGGGTCAACTTCTTGTTTTCTTTCGTCGCAAAGAGGTCTATCTGCAGTTCTGGGACTGATTCAGAATGAAGGAGAATGATCCTGCGTCTAAGGACCATTCCGACTCTATCGGTGTGAACCTGGATAGAGCGTCCGCTGTCACATTGCGGACTCCTTGAAGGTGAACTGCCGACAGGTACCACTTCTTCTTTTCCGCCAATCGGAAGACGGCCAACATCACCTGGTTGAGAGGTGGTGACCTCGATCCTTGTCAATTCAAGTATCTTACAACTACCTCGCTGTCTATTACCACTTTATGTGGAACGAATGACGCGGGGAGACTTTCTTTAAGGTAAGGAGCACTGCCCTAGCTTCTAGAAAGTTTTATGAGAAAGGTCTTGAATAGCCTGGACCAAGTCCCCTGGACTTTTTTCCGATGAGAGTGACCTCCCCATCCCTCCTTTGAGGCGTCTGAGTGAATCGTCACCGACGGGGGAGGTGGCTGAAGAAGAACCTGACTTCTTTAGATGTCTGGCTTGGGACCAAGGCCTGAGAAGAGTACTTAGCCGAAGCGGCTGGTCTTCTCAGATCTCTTCACGCGTTTGATGCATAACTTCTCCAAACTCCGATTGCATCCTTTAGCTGTGCTCTTAGCACTGGATCTGTCACCGAAGCAAACTGGAGAGAGCGCAGTACTCTCTCCTGCTCGTGTCTTGATATCCTTTCGGAATCTTGAAGTCTCTTGACAGAACCCGCTATCTCCTTCCTTTTCTTCGCTGGGGTGGAGAAACGGTGTGACAAAAGGTCCCAGTGGATCTTAGCCACTGGAACTTTTGAGATGGAGAAAGTCGAGACTTTTTCTGTTGATCTTGAAGCCTAGGTACTCTAGGAACTGGATCACTGACTGGAAGCTTGCAAGCATTCTGTCTCGGATGCTGCCCACACCAACCAGTCGTCCAGGTAGGATACTACCTGAATTCCCTTTAGGCGAAATTGTTTGAGAGCTACGCTCGCAAGCTTCGTAAAAATCCTTGGGGCTATGTTTAGCCCGAATGGCATGGCTCCGAAGGCGTATAGTCTTCGCTGTAGCCTGAACCCTAGGTAGGGGGAGAGTCGATGGCTAATTGGAATGTGCCAGTAGGCATCTGACAAGTCTATAGAGACGGAATATGCCCTCTTGGGCAGTAAGGTCCTTATGTGTTGCAGTGTTAGCATTTTGAATTTGCAATTCACTATGAACTTGTTAAGTGGCGACAAGTCCAGAATGACTCTGAGCTTTTCCGAGTCTTTCTTGGGAACACAAAACAGCCTCCCTTAGAAATTGATGGGCTTCACCCTTTTTCTCCAACCGTTCTTGAACGTACTCCTCCATAACGGGGGTGGAGTGTTGGAAAAACCGAAGGTACGGGGGTGGAGTGCTGTACCAGCTCCCGCCCAATCCATTCTTGAGTAGGCTGTGGGCCCAGGGATCGAAGGTCCACCGATCCCGAAATTTCAGAAGTCTCCCTCCTACCGGTATCACCTCACTTGGACTGCCGTAATGAGGTCTTGCCTTCCTGACCACGACCACCCCTGAATCCCCTTCCCCTTGAGGGGCGTCTAGACGAGCCTCTGGCTGCTCCTCTAGGCTTTGCTCGGAAGGAAGTAGACTGCCCTTCGAACGCTGGGGTGAATGCCGTGGACTGTGTCGACACGGCCTGGGGTACCCACTGAAAGGTGGTCGGGGTTTGTGCCACGATCTGGGGCACTGGGGGCAATGGCAATTGCAGTTGCTGTTGCTGTCTAAGAGGCTTGGCTGGCCGAGACGGTAGCCTAGTCCTCATAGTCTTCCTCTTTGGTTGAGGACCCTCATCCGGGGAAGACTTTCTTTTGATAGCCAGGTCCCACTTCTGGAGAAGGTTTCTATTCTCCAAGGTGGCTTTATCAAAAACTTCTTTGACCAAGTCGGTAGGGAAAAAGGTCTTTTCCCCAAATGTTGGAGGAGATTAGTTTCTTTAGCTCCTGCCTCACTGTAGCCGAGGTAAACACGAACTCCCTACAAGCTCTCCTTGCCTTGACGAAGCCATAAAGGTCCTTCGTCACTGTGGCCAGATGAGGCTTGGCCACTACCATGAACATTTCATGGACCTTGGGGTCACTTGCCATCGTCTCGAGAGTAGTCTGAAGAGACATTGAGGCAGTCAGTCTTTCTTTTGTATCGAACTCACTTCGCAAAAGAAAGTCAGACAGCTTAGGGAGGTCCTTGCCGAACTGACGTCCGGCAATATCCGCCTCCAACTTTCCACTTAGAACGTAAGATGGACGTCCTTCCAATCTTTGTGGTCCATAGGCAGGGCCAGCGACAAGGGTTTACACTCCTCTAGGGAGGGGCAAGACTTGCCGGCCTCGATTGCTTTTAGTACAGCCAGAAACCCTTTCTGTAAAAGGGGGAAGGCTCTAGTAGGCGAGGACACAAAGGAAGGAGCTTCCTATTCAATGCAGCTACCTTTGAGTTAGAGAAGCCCCTCTCTTTCATCGAAGATGAAAGTAGAGCTTGAGCCTTAGCATGGTCAATCACTATGACCTCCTTCGGCTCTGCCTCCTCCTTTGAAGCTGGTTCCTTCCTCAGCCGGACATAACAGTCCGGATATGGTGCCTTGCTGGGCCAGAATTCCACCCTCCAGGGGAACTGAGCCCAGCATATCCGAGATGACGATCTTTCCAGTCGTCATCGACATGTGCTCAGCATACCTCCATGGGTTAGCATCCGAGCACAAAGGAAGGTCTTTCACATTGAGCTTTTCTGGGGCCCATGTGATTCTGCAAGGCACTGCATTCGCAGTTCCATTGCAGCCGCCTTCTCCTGATTCTCCTTCTGCATTTGTTGGATCATTCCAACAATAGAAGAGAGGGCCTGTCCCAGCTCTACTGGGAGACCGGCCGATGTAGAGGGACTTGAACTTCATCCTGGGCTTCTGCAAGGAGGTCTTCCTCCTGACACCCGTCCACATCAGATATCCTGTCATTTAGCTGGATGTCTTGCATCGCGACCGCGACTTCAGCATCCACCTGGATCTGAACTTAGGGGATCTCCTCTTGAGGCTGGGGAATCACTGCATCAGCTGATGCCTTAGGGAAAAGATACGCCCTCATCTTCTCACTTGGAAGATAAGGGCCAGAAGTGTACTTTTGGAAGCCCCTTACCCAGGTACGAAGCTTCTTCCTAGCTATTTAAATGTCTCATTAATCAGGTTAGTGCACACAGTACATACCTGAGGGTCCCAATACCGGAGATCATCCTTGGAGACAGCGTATGCTGCGTGTCTCCTACAAAACTCATGTCCGCAGAGGTTCTTGCTGCTGACATTGCAGAAAGCACTTCCCCACTTCGGAGTGTCCTTCTGTAAAGAGAAGAAATTTCCATGAGTATTAAGTGAACTATGTATCACTGGATATGCATAGTATAGCATAACAATTCAGAAATTAAAGACACACACTTGTGTTTCCCTCACAACCCATTGCTGCAGCCTTCCAGATAATAAAATCAAAATGGTTTATCTCTACTAGAGTAACCAGTGCAAAGTTTCCAGAGGAAACAGGTGGAGCTCACACCTAGGCAATGATTTTAAAATCCGGGATAATAGACAGGGAAGAACTCTGCTTCTTGTCTGAAGGCAACAGCAAAGGGCCGTGCAAGAAAACACAATAGTGTTAGAAGATACAGTGCTGTACCTAAACTTTTACTATAGTTTTCTTCTTACTGTATATGCTATACAGAAGAATACTAGTACAGTATAGGAGGATGTGTGCCGGCCTGCCTTTGCCGGCCGGCACACACCACAATTAGCTTTAAAGTATACTACTTAACAGCTATAGGGCGGCAGCCCTCTGGTTCAAATGCCTGTGCTGGCGGCAGCAGCTGCCGGCCAGCAACAGCCAGTGTTGGCCGGCAATGATTGCCGGCCAGCAACTACACAAGGTAGTACCCAGCTGCCGGCCACACTCTTGGTGACCGGCAGACAAGGACTGACATAAGCCGGCCGGCAAAGGTACAAGACCGATGCCAGCCGGCAGCAAAAGAACCAGAAGACTACACCTGCCCGGCTGCCGGCCTCATAGGCCGGCAGCCGGCCTCATAGGCCGGCAGCCGGGACAGGTACAGCACTAGAAGAAAATAGAATGGATGCCGGGATAAGAGTGTACACAACCCCCCAAGCCCGGCAACCGAAAGAGTGCATATAAGGAAGGGGAGAAACTTAATTCAGGCTTCCTTGATCAATGCCGTCCGGCTCTGCCGGCAGGCATGGATGAGGGACCAAGAGAGGTCCGGGCAGCACTCGAAAACATAAGACCCTTGCCGTCCAGCATCTCTGCCGGCCGGCAATGGGCTTAGTCAATTCCACATCCCAACCTATACTAGGTCCAGAAGTAGAATGACATACAGTACAGTAATACCCCTGCCGGCCAGCTCTGCCGGCCGGCAAGGTACAGTACAGTAATGGCTAGGCCATTACGGAGATAGAGGGGGAAGGGACAAGAGGGTCCTGCCAACCTTGCTTTAGTGACAGATCACCCGCAGCCAAGAACTTTGTCTTAGCCTAAGGGAGATCTAAGGGAAAGGGCCAGCACAGTAGTATAATACCTGCCAGCTTCCAGAGCACCAAAGCAAGGAAGGCGTTGCTACTCCCAAGGGAAGATTTTATCCTCCCCGAGAACAGCAACAGGACTTAGTCTGGTCGATCACACAAGAAGGAATCATAACTACAGAAACCTTCGATAGTGACCTAAGGGAGCTAAGCTCCCTTTGTAAGTGTTAGGTCAGCGAGGGAGACTCTGCCCCAAGCCAGACAACACGGACTCAGACTAAAAACTCTGTTGTTCTGTCCCTCTTTGAACCAGACTCTGCTGGAACAGGAAGGTACAGTAACACCCTAGTATAGTTTTATCGAAAATAAATTCGGAAAAACCACTTAGGGATAAGCCCAAGGCTTAAACAGAGGGAAAGGGATTGCATACCTTCTCCGAAGAAAAGAAAGCAACCGGGGAGTATAATAAAGTATACTAAGGCTCCATAAGCAATTAGCCTAGGCACCAAGAGAATCGATTACCTGATTCACCGAAACTCTCACGTATACAATCTTGGAAATATTCCACACAGTCTAAAATGTATAAAATATAGCCTAAAGCTTCAATAAAATTTTAATTACACTCGGAAAAACCAAAATCATGCATTAAGTACTAGGACCAAACGACTAGGCTACATGGCCTAGCGTAGGCCAGAATGGCGAATACTTCGCCAAATAATACTAAGCACGAAAGGAAATCCTATGTAAAGCTAAATAGCTAAAATTTATTAAGCAAAACAACCAGGAATGTCAC
Source organism: Palaemon carinicauda (assembly GCF_036898095.1). Lineage (NCBI taxonomy): Eukaryota > Metazoa > Arthropoda > Malacostraca > Decapoda > Palaemonidae > Palaemon > Palaemon carinicauda. The sequence continues at coordinate 34,265,880 of NC_090766.1, read as the reverse complement.
TCTGACTAACTAATTTATACCTAGCGAGTGACAGTGTCCAGGACACCTCTGGTAGGCTACGGCTCTTGTATCAAAGATTAATCCTATTAATCACTCAAAATTTTACCAAGAGCCTACATTTATACATAACAGACACTATACTCAACTTATCCGAGGTCAACGAAGACGAAGAAGCCATGAAAAGTTGAATAAATCCAAGATTTGCGAGAAAAACAGGAAAAAACACCGAGTTGTTAAGCTACGCAAAAAGGAATACAGATGGCGCCAGGATTGGCGCCAGGCACGCATACGAATCGGGGGATAGGGAAGCCTTGGGAGCGGCTCCCCTTTTTCTTTCCCGAATTCTTATCTCGTCAATCTCCCTCCTACGAGACGAATCTCTGTTCAGGTCGTAGATTGCCATGTGACGTGTCTAGAATACGTCCTCTGATATGTCGCGATATCCCTTTCACGAGGGATACTCGCTCCAGGAGTTAGAATTCTGGTACCTTAAGGTAAATTCTCTGGGAGTATCGCCGTAGTTGTAATATACCCTAGGAAGCTACCCTATAGGAACTTCCATCAGGACGACATGGCTTGAGCCCAAAAATAGATTTTTCGCTTCGCTCAAAATCCGTTATATATATATATATATATATATATATATATATATGTATATATATATATATACAATATACATATGTATATAGATATATATATATATATATATATATATATATATATATAGATACAATATATATATATATATATATATATACATATATATATATAAATATATAGATACTATATATATATATATATATATATATATATATATATATATATATTTGTGTATATATATATATATATATATATATATATATATATATTTATATACATATATATATATATATATATATATATATATATATAAGACAGACAGACAGACTGACTTAC
>NC_090766.1:34233161-34263161 GCF_036898095.1 Palaemon carinicauda | reverse complement strand
TTTATAGAAAAAAAAAGAAAATTTAATTTGAAAAATATATAAAATGGAAAACAGTCTTCATTAGAAAAAAAGTAGGTATAATATACTTTTTCTTATCTATAACTTAGAATTTGATACACGTGAATCGAGTATATTGAAAAAAAAATCATTTATAAAAAAAAAAAGAATTCAATTATAAGAAAAAAGAGAGTTCATTTTATAAAAAAGAGGGTTCATTTATAAGAAGAAAAAAAAGAGAGTTCATTTATGAAAAAAAATTCATTTTAAAAAAAAATTGTGATTGGAAAAGTATATATAATGAAATAAATTGCTATGACTTAATTTTTTGGAACAAAATTGAAGATCATTCCTGGAGTCATTTCGTATTTAAAGTTAATCTAAAAATATATATCTATTAATAAAAAGTTAATAAAAAATAAGGAATTTGTTAACAAGTAATTAATCCCAAATCCTCATTTCTTCATAGTGAAACTAAAATCAGTCATTTCTCTGTAAAGTTTTGTCTTGAAATCATCCATTTCCTAATAAAAATGTAATCCCAAATTAATTCTTGATAATAAAATGATAAAAAAAATCCGTAATTTCTTAATGAAGAGTTTATCACAAATGAATTAATTCAAAATAAAAATAAAAATTCTTTAAAAAATCAGTCCTTTCTTAGTAAAATTTTGTTTTAAAATCATCCATTTCTTAAAATAAAGATGACCCCAAAATAAATTAATTCTTAATAAAAGAAATGCTAAAGAAAAAACCAATACTTTCTTAGTAAAAAGTGAGGCTAAAATCATCCATTTCTTAATCAAAAGTTAATCCCAAATCAATTAATTCTTATTAAAAGAAATTCTAAAGAAAAAAAAATAGTGATTTTTTAATAAAATTATTCTAAATTCATAATTTTTTTTTAATGAAAAGTTAATCCCAAATCATTTAATTCCTAATAAAAAAAAATTCTAAAAAAATAATCAGTAATTTCTTGGTAAAAAGTGATTCTAAAATCATCCATTTCTTAAAGAAAAGTTCATCCAAAATCAATTAATTCTCAAAAAAAAAAAAAAAAAAAAAAAAAAAAAATCCGTAATTTTGTTAAAAATTAATCGACAAAAAAATTCTTAATAAAAAGAATCAATCTAAAAAAACAAATGAAGCTAAACCTCATTCTAAGAGAAACAAAAAAGTACACAAAATAGAATTATTGGAAAAAAAATAAGCTTGCAACGTCCAACGCATTTCGTCAATGCCTGCTTTCTTCAACCCCTATTCATTACAGCGAGGCTGATCGCAAGTCCGATGAAATTTACACTAATCATGATTGTTTTTCATTTAATTATTTCTTTTATTCAAGGTAATCAACATTCCATGAAGGGATTGTAAACCCGTAAAATATTTTGAAATGTACAGGTACACATGCAGGAAATAAACGTAGAGCATATAAAATATATATCAAGATAAACTACCATTTGTTCTTTTATTTTCATAAGACTAAGGATGGCGATTAAAATAAATAATTGTTAAGCAAATGTCCCTTTTTTTGGTATCACCCGTAAGAGTTTAAATGATTGATAAACATGTTTGTTTTCCGCGTGTATTCTCCTTTTACATTCACACAAGGACACAATTATGATTATGTATATGTATATGTATATGTATATGTATATGTATATATATATATATATATATATATATATATATATATATATATATTTATATGTATATGTATATGTATGTATGTATATATTATATATATATATATATATATATGTATGTATATGTATATGTATATAAATGTGTGTATATATATATATATATATATATATATATATATGTATGTATATATTGTATATATATATATATATATATATATATATATATATATATATAAACATATATACTGTATATACATATATAGACATATATATATATATATACATATATATATATATATATATATATATATATATATATATATATATATATATAAACATACATATATATATATATATATATATATAATATATATATGTGTGTAAATAAATCCATCCTAGGTAAATCATGAATCAATCTACAATTGTGATAAACAAGCTAATAACAGGAAGTGACTAAGAATAATAAACTGTGTACCAGAAATATAACAAAATGCCACGTTCTCTACAAATAAAAGAATTTAATCAGAAACTACCAGCAATTAAAGTATTCGATCAACGTCCTCAGAGTTAAATGGAGAGAGAGAGAGAGAGAGAGAGAGAGAGAGAGAGAGAGAGAGAGGAGAGAGAGAGAGAGAGAGAGAGAGAGAGAGAGAGAGCTGTATTTCTGTGAAATAAATAAATAAGGAAAAGTATAGATACCTTTAGTTTGAATGAAAATAGTGAAAGTGTTGAGAGAGAGAGAGAGAGAGAGAGAGAGAGAGAGAGAGAGAGAGAGAGAGAGAGAGAGAGAGCCCTACCTTACCTTATTTGCCTTATTTTTTGTTTGGGTTCCCCCAGGTCCCTCAGTGTGAGGCACCTCGTATATCCACCAGAGAGTTGCTAATGCATCTTCCGGTGTATTTTGCATCTTCCAGTCTTGGATGGTCTGGGATGCATCTTAGGTATTTATCGAGCTTATTCTTAAACACATCTACACTCACTCCTGATATGTTTCTTAGATGAGCTGGCAGCCCATTAAATAGTCGCTGCATTATCGATGCTAGTGCGTAGTGGATTAATGTCCTGTGCGCCTTTCTTAGTTTACCTGGAATATTTTTTGGCACTATTAATCTACCTCGGCTTGCTCTTTCTGATATTTTAAGCTCCATGAATTTTTCAGTTATTCCTTCTATTTGCTTCCATTCTTGTATTATCATGTAGCGTTCTCTTCTCCTTTCTAGACTGTATAGTTTTAAAATTTGCAGTCTTTCCCAGTAGTCAAGGTCCTTAACTTCTTCTATTCTAGCAGTATAGGACCTTTGTATACTCTCTATTTGTGCAATATCCTTTTGGTAGTGTGGGTACCATATCACATTGCAGTACTCGAGTGTACTACGTACATAAGTTTTGTAAAGCATAATCATGTTTTAAAGTGTCTGAATAACATTCCCATTTTGCTTTACATTTAGCCAACAGTGTTGCTATTTGGTCGTTGCATAACATATTCCTATTTAACATTACACCAAGGTCTTTAATTGCTTCCTTGTTTGTGATTGTCTCGTTATTAGGTCCCTTGTATGCATATACCATTCCTTCTCTGTTTCCATAATTCATTGATTCGAATTTATCGGAGTTAAATACCATCCTATTTATCTCCGCCCATTCATATATTTTGTTTAGATCTCTTTGTAGTGAGTTCCTATCTTCATCACAAGTAATTTCTCTACTTATTCTTGTGTCATCGGCGAAACTTCTCACTACAGAGTTTTCAACATCACAGTCTATGTCTGAGATCATGGACCTTGATGCTTATGGAGGTGTAGACCCAAATGGTATTTTTCCTTTGTTTTTTATAAAGACAGCAGATTTCTTAGCTCCAAAGTTATCTGTTATTTTGCGCAAGTTAGCAAGAAGAGGAGCTTTTAGCACTTGTTGGAGAATTGGTAATGTTACTCCTCTATGTAAATGTGTTTGTGGTAGCTCAAGTCCCACTGATTACCGCCCAATTTCCATAACTCCCATATTATCTAAAGTTTTTGAACGTCTTCTGGCAAAACGTCTTAATAGGTTTGCTGAAGGTAATCATCTATTCCCTAGTTTGCAATTTGGTTTTCGTAAAGGCCTTGGAGCATGTGATGCCCTTCTTACAATCTCCAATGCAGTACAGAAATCCCTTGATTGTGGTCGTGAAGTTCGTATGATTGGCCTTGATTTTAGTGCTGCCTTTGACCGTGTTAATCATGAGGCCCTTGTTTTCAAACTGAAACAGTTGGGAGTGGGTGGGTCGTTTCTTAGCATTATTATTGATTTTTTAAGTAGTAGATCTCAAAGAGTAGTTGTTGATGGGAACCATAGTGAGTATAGGAATGTGATATCCGGTGTTCCACAGGGTAGTGTTCTTGGCCCATTACTTTTCATACTATATACACATGACATGTGGTTTGGCCTAGAAAATAAGCTTGTTGCATATGCAGATGATGCTACTCTCTTTGCATCAATTCCATCCCCTGAATGTAGACCTGGGGTTGGTGAATCCCTTAATAGAGATTTAGCTAAAATTAGTGCATGGTGCAAGTTATGGGGTATGAAGTTGAATCCTAACAAAACTCAAAGTATGATTGTAAGTAGGTCAAGGACGGTGGCTCCTCAACATCTGGATCTCAGTATTGATAATGTTTCTTTAAATTTGTATGACTCTTTCAAAATTTTAGGTGTGATTCTCGACAGCAAATTTACTTTTGAGAAACATATAAGGTCTGTGTCTTCTTCAATTGCACAAAAAATTGGCTTATTGAGAAAGTCTTTTAAGATATTCGGTGATCAATCTATTCTGAAGAAGTGTTTTAATTCTTTTATTCTACCTTGTTTTGAGTATTGTTCTCCTGTCTGGTCTTCAGCTGCTGATTCTCATCTTAATTTGTTGGACAGAAACTTACGGTCTATTGAATTTCTTATTCCTGATCTAGATATTAATCTCCGGCACCGTCGTTCAATTAGTTCCTTATGCATGTTGCATAAGATTTTTCATAACTCTGACCATCCTTTACATTCAGATCTCCCCGGACAATTCTATCCTGTTCGTAATACTAGGCAGGCAGTTAATTCTAATAGCCAGGCCTTTTCCATCATAAGTCTCAATACTACGCAGTACTCTAGAAGTTTTATTCCAGCTGTTACCAAGTTGTGGAATGATCTTCCTAATCGGGTTGTTGAATCAGTAGAACTTCAAAAGTTCAAAGTTGGAGCAAATGCTTTTTTGTTGACCAGGCGGACATGAGTCTTTTTATAGTTTATATATGACATATTTGTTTTTGACGTTGTTAATAGTTTATATATGATATATCTGTTATGACATTGTTACTTTTTTTAGAATGATTTACTGTTAATTTGTTCTCTTCAGTTATTTATTTCCTTATTTCCTTTCCTCACTGGGCTATTTTTCCCTATTGGAGCCCCTGGGCTTATAGCATCTTGCTTTTCCAATTAGGGTTGTAGCTTGGATAGTAATAATAATAATAATAATAATAATAATAATACCTTTTGGCACGCCAGATATTACCTGAGCTTCATCCGATTTCTCGTCATTTGCAACCACTATCTGTTTTCTGTTTTGCAGGAATTCTTTTACCCATTTTCCTATCTTTCCCACAATATTATGCTTTCTCATTTTTTTCTCTAATATATTGTGGTCTACCTTGTCAAAGGCTTTTGCAAAATCTAGATAGATCACATCTGTGTCTTTTTCACTTATCATATTTTTGTATATGTTTTCATAGTGTGCTATCAGTTGGGTTTGTGTACTTTTGTCAGGCACAAAACCGTGTTCTATATTAAACAAATTATTTTTAACCAAATGATCCATTATTTTCTTTTTTATTACCCTCTCATACACTTTCATAATATGTGATGTTAGACTAACAGGTCTATAATTGCTTGCCTCTAGTCTTGATCCACTTTTGAAGATAGGGGTTATATAAGCTAATTTATGTTTAACATATATCTCGCTCATATCTACACTTTGTCTTAGCAGTATTGCAAGCGGCTTCGCGATAGTGTTTGCAGTTTTTTTTAACAAAATCGCTGGAACTCCATCTGGTCCGGCTGCCGATCCATTTTTAATTTCGTTTATAGCCTTGACAATATCTGCTTCATTAATATCTATATCTGTTAGATATTCAACATTTTCTTCTCTCATTTTTGTTTCATTATTCTCATTCGCGATTCTTGGCGTGAACTCACTCTTATATTTTTCTGCTAATATGTTGCATATTTCCTTTTTATCATTCGTTAGCCGTCCTTCAATTCTTAGAGGGCCTATTTCTATTCTCCCTTTATTCATCTTTTTTGCATAGGAGTAAAGTACTTTGAGATTTCCTTTTATATTTTGAAGTGTCCTTTCTTCTAAGTCCCTTTTTTCATTTTCTTTCGACTGTATAATCTTTTGTTCTGCATTTTCTATCTTACATTTTAATTCAATCATTTTCCACACATTTTTTTCTTTTGCAAGATTTTTCTTCCACTTTCTAATTTTCTGAAATAAGATCCTTCTGTCTCTTGGTATGCACGTCTTTTGTTTATTATTTTTTTTCGGTACATATTTTTCAACAATTTTCTCCAGTATTTTGTACAGTATGTCTGTATTTACCTGTATATTATCACTTATAAATACATTTTTCCATTCTTTATTCAGTTCTTCATTTATTTCTGACCATTTTATATTCTTACTGTAAAAATTATATTTTCCATATCCTTCCCAAAGTTTTGTGCTTTTATTAATTCTGCGATCACTTGCTTTGGAATGAACTATCAATTCTATGACATTGTGGTCTGAAATTCCCGTGTTATACACTATTATTTCTTTAACATAATTCACCTCATTTACAAATACTAGATCTAGGACATTTTCCTTTCTTGTTGGAATGTGGTTTATTTGTTGCATATTATGTTCTAATAGCATATCTTGAAGCTTTTCAAATTACCTCTTATCTTCTGAACTACTATTACTCTCTTTTTTATATGTATACACACAACCACTTTCTTCTATCCGTGCTTTCCAATCCACGAAAGGAAAGTTAAAATCTCCGGATAGGAGTATATTCCAGTCTTTATGGTTTCTACATATATCATCTATTTTTTCTATTGCTATGTCAAACTCTTTAGTATTTGGGGGTCTGTAAACTACAATATTCACTAGTTTTTCAAATTCAAATTCTACCGCAATCAATTCACATTCTGTGTTGCTGTATTTTTCACAGACTTTTCCTTGATTTATGTCTCTTCCATATATTGCGGTTCCCCCTTGATTCCTATTTTTTCTGTCTGATCTATAAGTTTGGAAACCCTTTATCTGGTCATCACTGCCAGTCTCTTGGGAATACCATGTTTCACTTATATTTAATATATCTATATTTTTCTATTTGGGTTAGTTCTTCTAAGAACTCTATTTTCCTTTTAGAGTTACTCGTGACTAAACCCTGTGCATTCATCACTATTATGGTTTGTGTTTCATCCCCATTATTTAATATTGGTAATAATATGGATTCTCCCATGCTTCCTTCCCGTTCTGATATGATGTTCTTTTCTTAATTTCCCGGAATTCTGCCTATAAAAAATCCAACTTTTCTATTATATTTGTTCTTTCGCCTTCATATTTATTTTTGTGTGTATACCTGCAATTATCCCCATATCTGCACCAACCCCTGGCATTATAGATGCATTCTTTGTAGTTGGGCTTTAAATGTGCAGATTTGGGTTGAAAGGCCTCATATCTTGGGGCTCTTGGTTCATAGCGAGAGAGAGAGAGAGAGAAAGAGAGAGAGAGAGAGAGAGAGAGAGAGAGAGAGAGAGAGAGAGAGAGAGAGAGAGAGAGAGAGAGCTCTGAATTTAGGGAAATTAAATATTCAAATTTACGAGATTCAGGCATCTACACCAAGATGGTATAAACAAGAATATCATGCAAATGAATTAAGACATTGTTTGAACGTGTATTCTGCTTGCAGTTATACGCGCAAAGAGTCTTATATGAAAATACACTTTCACACTTTTTTCTTTCAGTTATGATTTGATTTTTCTTTTATTTGCTATTTTGAATTTTATTGAATAGAAAGGAATTGGGCATATTCGTTTTGCGGGATAAATTGCGTTTTGTGTAGTTTTATTTTCACTTTTTAACTCTCCTCTCCATTCCGTTTTTATTCATTTTCCCTTTTCCATATTTGTTTTGCGTCGATTGACCATATTGGATTTTTTTTCAATATATTCGATTTTGATTTTTTCATCAAAATATGTTTTCTTTTGATCTCTAGAATAAGAAAAACAGGTTTTATATTCCCGTCAAAATCTATATTTTTCATTTCGAATTATTTATCTTGCTACCAGTCCATAACTTTCCCTTTTTTTGTGAAGTTAATATGAATTTCAAAACGAATCTTAATTTCTTAATGTCATTAGAAATACAGACAAAATTGGATTATAAGTGCAGTAGAGAAGACTCCCTTAACTACATCTTTTTTAGCTTAGTTCTCAATCTTATCAAATATCGTATATTAGTATACTTTATGTTTTCACATTATATGTAAAAAATGAGGGCAGAATATTTAGATGAATAAGCATACACGCAGTCAACCCTTCCCATCTCCTTCCCCTTCTTTCCAACCCGGCGGTTTGGGCAATTTGTGAGCGATTGTGATTTCAGAGCGTACCTCTCAGGCCTCTCTCACCAGGGTGTGCCTATTACCTCTCCACCCTACCCGAGGGACGGGTGGAAACCGACTAGTCACACGTCTGGCAATGCCGCTGAGCGTTATGGGATCTATCTATATATCTATCTATCTATCTATCTATCTATATATATATATATATATATATATATATACATATATATATACATTATTTTTCTTCTTTTTCTGCATCTTTTCCCACTTTTATGTGGGGTCGATGTTTCTGGCCAGTGTTCACCATCTACCTCTGCCCCACGCTTCATCACCGGTTAATCCCTTTAATCGAAGGTCATCCTTGATACAGTCCATCCACCTTCGCTTTGGTCTCCCTCTCGTTCTCCTTCCCTGTACCTCCATTTCCATCAATCTCCTCCCAATATACTGTTCATCTCTTCTCATGACATGACCATACCACTTCAGTCTACTTTCTTGGATCTTATCTGATAGTTTTCTAACTCCTGTGGTACCCTTAATTACCTCATTCCGTATCTTATCTCTTCTTGCCACCCCACTCATCCATCCCAACATTCTCCTCTCTGCCACATCCACCTTCTTCTCTTCTATCTTCTTTATTGCCCACGTCTCCACTCCATATATCATGGCCGGTCTCAATACTGTCCTGTGCACTTTAGCTTTCAACTTAACCCCTATTTTCCTGTCGCATAGTACTCCACACACTTTTTTTCCAATTCTTCCATAATGCTTTTAATCTGTGGTTTATTTCTGACCCCCCGGGGGAATGGAAAATAGAAATGTATGTATTCTATAGCAATAAGCTACAGGGAATTATATACGACAGATTTTTGATAGCGTCTTTAGAAGGTAATATATATATATATATATATATATATATATATATATATATATATATATATATATATATATATATATACATACATACATACATATATATATATATATATATATATATATATATATATATATATATGTATATATATACATACTTATATATATACATATATATATACATATACATATATACATATATATATATATATATATATATATATATATATATATATATATATATATATATATAAAATTGTATATATGTGTGTCCTCATACATACATAATATACACTTCAGTATATATAAATATTTATAATATACACATGTTTACATACAAGTGTACATCATACATATACATTTATATAATACACACACATACATATATATATATATATATATATATATATATATATATATATATATATATATATACACCCACATATGTGTACACATACTCATACATACAAAGATGTATGTACATACATATGTAAATCACTTAAAAAAAAAAAAAAATAAAAGTCCAACATAAAAGTAACCTTTGAAAAGCGTCAAGATGTACATGCCTCATGAATAATTCTAATCTTTCACTGTCCTTTCTATTCATCTATGAAGAACAGCATTACGTAACTCTCAAAGGAAAACGACCTACGGGAGACTGGCATCTTTTCTTGTGTTAAAAAGAATACGGAATGAGCATATTTTAAGACAAGAAAAAGTGATGAATACGTTGGAGGTTAATAATATTCCAAATTCCTTAAGAGATCGTTAATGTAAGGGTATAAAGGCCACTCGTGGATGGCAGAGGTAAGGGACAGTGACAGGGCAATGCCCTAGAGACTGACCATTTACACATATGATAAACATCAAAGCTCCTCTCCACCCAAGCTAGGAGCTAGGACCAAGGACCAACGGCAATGGCTGCTGATGACTCAGCAGATAGACATATAGGCTCCCCTAAACGACCTTTGGTAGCGACCAAAGGAACTAACGAGTTTGAAAGGGACTCAAACCCCAGTCTGGCTATCACCAGGCAGGTACGTTACCACATAGGCCACCACAACCCTAAGAGTATTAAGAGTAAAGAAACTCTTGGTTTAATATTGGGTTATCTTCAAGAATTATATTTGTCTAAAGATATTTGTTTCGAAGAGCTGACTGGCAAAAGAACTACTTAGTTGGTTTTAAAGGCCGCTTACGAATGGCAGTGGCAAGGGACAGTGACAATACCCAAGAATGGGGCCATATACATATAAAATCAATTTCCAAGCCCCCTCTCCACCCAAGCTAGGACCAGGGAGGGTCAGGTAATGGCTGCTGATGACTCAGCAGGTAGCTCACAAGAATGGTGAGGTTGCAGACACAACAAGAAACTATCGAGATAGAACGTGAATCGAAACCCAGTCCGGTAAATCGCCAGGCAGGGACGTTTCCAATAGACCACCACAACCCTAGAACTGATTGACGAAGTAGGTAATTGAATTCAAGAATTGATTGGTGATGATAGATTAAAGTATGTTAGATATATTTGTTGGATATAACGAGTTAACTCAGGCTCTGCTCTTGGGATTACTATTAAGAGAGGATTAATGGGATTCAGTTGCTCGTTATTTGTGGAGAATCTGATGCAAAATGTTTTAATCTTTAAGGATACTATAAAACATCTGATTAAGACTGCCTGGGATGTTTTGACGCCTTGGAAAACTCCTTAAGTACGTCACACTCTTTAGAACATCATTTTAAAGGTTTCAAGATTCTGATCAATGATGTTCTAATCTATAATGATACTGTCAAACATCTTAGTAATACTGCCTGAAATGTCAGACTTTTTGGAACACACTCCTAACATCTTAAAGAGACTTCCTGGAATGTCAGAATTTTTTTGGAACACTACTAACATCCCAAACTCTTTAGAACATCGTTTTAAACGTTTCATGAATCTAATGTATGATGTTCTAAACTATAAGGATATCATGAAACATCTTAGAAAGACTGCATGAAATGACAGACTATTTGGAATACTGCGAACATCTTAGACACTGCTAAGTTTGACCTCCAAACCTCTGGCGCAATATATATCGGGTCAAGAACTTTGGACGTCAACCTCGAAATAATGAAGGAGGACTTGGGCACGTTTATATGGAGTAAATCACCTTAAGTGAATTAACTTCTTGATTAAAGTTTTCTGGGTTATAGAGGCAGTTTATCTTCTCGCAGGAGGTCAGAGTGGGGGGGGGGGGAGTGAGAAAGTTTTTTAGTTTTTGTTCTTCAGTTTTCTAAAACTTAATCTTAGCAAAGAATTAAGCAAAATCATTTCTAAGAGTTTCACTTTTGTTCTTAAAGTTTCCCTTTTGTTCTTAAAAGATTCACTTTTGTTCTTAAAAGTTTCACTTTTGTTCTTAAAACCATCACTTTTTTTTCTTAAAAGAGTTTCCCTTTTGTTCTTAAGAGTTCCATTTTGTTCTTAATAGTTTCACTTTTGTTCTTAAAAGTTTCCCTTTTGTTCTTAACAGTTTCCCTTTTGTTCTTAACAGTTTCCCTTTTGTTCTTAAAAGTTTCCCTTTTGTTCTTAAAAGTTTCACTTTTATTCTTAAAAGTTTCACTTTTGTTCTTAACAGTTTCACTTTTGTTCTTAAAAATTTCACTTTTGTTCTTAAAAGTCTCACTTTGTTCTTAAAAGTTTCGCTTTTATTCTTCACTTTTCTAAAACTTCGTAATGAATTAAACAAAAATATTTGTTTTTAATGTAAATTAGCTTTGATATGAAGTAATGGTAATATTAAATACTTGATTTTTGTGAAGAATTTAACAAAATTATTTGTTTTTAAAGTAAATTAGCTCAGGTATGAAATAATAGCAATATCAAAAACTTAATCTCCGTAATACAATTAAACAACTATTTGGTTTTAAAGTAAATTAGAGATAACAATATTAAAATTACCTTCCAACATAACATCGGTGTATCATTTACCAATGAAATCTAATGGAATATAACTGCGGTTAATTCACATTATTTGATACTAAGCTTGACTGTTCATAAAGTAATCTATATGAATGAACTAATTAGATTTAATAATAATAATAATAATAATAATAATAATAATAATAATAATAATAATAATAATAATAATAATAATAATAATAATAATAACAATAATAATAATAATAATAAAAATAATAATAATAATAATAATAATAATAATAATAATAATAATGAGAAGAAGAAGAAGAAGAAGAAGAAGAAGAAGAAGAAGAAGAAGAAGAAGAAGAAGAAGAAGAAGAAGAAGAAGAAGAAGAAGAAGAAATTATAACAAAAAATAATAATAAGAAAACAATAAAATAAAAATAAACAACAACAACAGCAATAATAATAATAATAATAATAATAATAATAATAATAATAATAATAATAATAGGTTTTATTGAAAGTTTAAAAGAGGGTCTACTCCCGAAATAATAATAATAATGATAATAATAATAATAATAATAATAATAATAATAATAATAATAAATAAATAAAATAATAATAATAATAATAATAATAATAATAATAATAATAATAATAATAATAATAATGATAATAATAATAATACCGTTACAGAGAATCAGAATATTAATATATTTCATATGACAAACGCGAAGATGAATAACATCTACTGTCTATCAATCATTGCATATCTCAGTTATCAATACAACGAAAAAATAATAAAACCATTAATTTGATGAGCTTATATTGCCCGTATTTGTTAAGTTTATTATTTAAAGAAAGACAGGTTAATCAAATTAATGGTTGATAGAACAAACATAATTAATGCTTTTTTTTTTTTTTTTTTTTTTTGCAATGGAAGGTAATATGAATAATGTCGGATTGATTATACATTAAAGAATGAAGTAGATCAAGGAGGAAGAGAAGGAGAAGGAAGTGGGAGAAAGAGAAGGAGAAAGGGAAAGAGAAAGAGGAGAAAGAGAAAGAGGAGGAGAAAGAGAAAGAGGAGGAGAAGAAAGAGAAAGAGAAGAAAGAGAAAGAGGAGGAAGAGAAAGAAGAGGAGGATGAAGAGAAGAAAGTGATAGAGGAGGAGAAAGAGAAAGAGAAAGAGAAAGAGAAGGAAGAGAAAGAGAAAAAGAAAGAGAAAGAGAAAAAGAAAGAGAAAGAGGAGAAAGGGAAAGAGGAGGATAAAGAGAGAGTTGGAGAAATAGGAGAAGGAGAAAGAAAAGAAAGAAGAGCAAGAGAAAGAAAAGGAGAAAGAGGAAGAGGAGGAAAAGAAATAGGAGGAGATGGAAAAGGAGAAGTAAGAGAAGGAGGAGAAAGAGGTGAAAAATATTTAAGAAAAATATTAAGAAAAAGATGACTCGCTCGTAATATATTAATTTCGGGATTTCCAATTAAAAATGAATGATAACTATTAATCTTTTCGAGGTATTTATCATTGTTTCAAATGATCTTATAAATAAAACCAGTTCTTCAAGTTAATTACTGTTATGATTAATTGTTTTAACGAATGCGCAGAAAATTAAGTCTCCAAGATGGTGAATAGTAGATATTTTTAATTCTCTCTCTCTCTCTCTCTCTCTCTCTCTCTCTCTCTCTCTCTCTCTCTCTCTCTCTCTCTCTCTCTCGTGATGATGTGAAACATTAAAAAGACAAAATAAAGTTTCTTAAACGCGCATTGACGCTAATAAACATTTTAAGACTTTCGGAAAACTTGAAGAGAAGAAAAAACTAAAAATAAGCTCTCTCTCTCTCTCTCTCTCTCTCTCTCTCTCTCTCTCTCTCTCTCTCTCTCTCTCTCTCTCTCTCTCTCTCTCTCGTGATATTCGAATAATAAAATAACATTGAAGCGAGATTTAGACATAAATATAATTCATAATTTAATTCAAATATAATTTCAAATATAATTTCAAATATAATTTAAATATAATTTCAAATATAATTCAAATATAATTCAATCATAATTTAGATTTAAATATTCCAGTTTACCTTCACAATTACCAACGTGGAAACGTAATAATACAGACATTTTGTCTTTATAAAAAAGGCAAAATTATATTTATGAATAAAGACACGTGGATATGATAAAAATTCTGAAAATATTATAGAATAATATAGAAAAGATTGGTTGTGTTTAATAATAAACGCAATAAATAGAAAAAAAAATTAAAAGAATAAATTATAAAGGAAAATTTGCCTCTTGTTAGTCGTAGCTATTAACAAACACAATTTTAGAACAGCGTAGCTAATAACAAACACAGTTTTAAAACGGCGTAGCTATTAACAAACAGTTTCAAAACGAAGAAAAAACCATGACATAACTAACGAAACAAGTGAAACGCTGTATGAGCACAATTCAGTCGTACCTATTAACAAACAGAGTTTTAAAACAGCGTTGCAACTAACAAAGTTTTAAAACGGCGTAGCTATTAGCAAACAGTTTTAAAACGGCGTAGCTATTAACAAACAATTTTAGAACAGCGTAGCTATTAACAAACACAGTTTTAAAACAGCGTTGCAACTAACAAAGTTTTAAAACGGCGTAGCTATTAACAAACACAATTTTAGAACAGCGTAGCTTTTAACAAACACAGTTTTAAAACGGCGTAGCTATTAACACACACAGTTTTAATACAGTGTTGCAAATAAGAAAGTTTTAAAACGGCGTAGCTATCAACAAAGAGTTTTAAAACGGCATAGCTATTAACAAACCCAATTCTAAAACGGCGTAGCTATTAACAAACACAGTTTTAAAATGGCGTAGCTATTAACAAACACAGTTTTGAAACAGCGTAGCAACTAACAAAGTTTTAAAACGGCGTAGCTATTAACAAACGCAATTTTAGAACAGCGTAGCTAATAACAAACACAGTTTTAAAACAGCGTAGCTATTAACAAACACAGTTTTAAAACAGCGTTGCAACTAACAAAGTTTTAAAACGCCGTAGCTATTAACAAACAGTTTTAAAACAGCGTTGCAACTAACAAAGTTTTAAAACGGCGTAGCTATTAACAAACAGTTTTAAAACGGCATAGCTATTAACAAACACAATTCTAAAACGGCGTAGCTATTAACAAACACAGTTTTAAAACGGCGTAGCTATTAACAAACACAGTTTTAAAACGGCATAGCTATTAACAAACACAGTTTTAAAACAGCGTTACAACAAACAAAGTTTTAAAACGGCGTAGCTATTAACAAAGAGTTTTAAAACGGCGTTGCAACTAACAAAGTTTTAAAACGGCGTAGCTATTAACAAAGAGTTTTAAAACGGCATAGCTATTAACAAACACAATTCTAAAACGGCGTAGCTATTAACAAACACAGTTTTAAAACGGCGTAGCTATTAACAAACAAAGTTTTAAAACAGCGCAGCAACTAACAAAGTTTTAAAACGGCGTAGCTATTAACAAACAGTTTTAAAATGGCGTAGCTATTAACAAACACAATTTTAGAACAGCGTAGCTTTTAACAAACACAGTTTTAAAATGGCGTACCTATTAACAAACAGTTTTAAAATAGCGTTACAACTAACAAAGTTTTAAAACGGCGTAGCTATTAACAAAGAGTTTTAAAACGGCATAGCTATTAGCAAACACAATTCTAAAATGGCGTAGCTATTAAAAAAACACAGTTTTAAAACGGCGTAGCTATTAACAAACACAGTTTTAAAACAGCGTAGCAACTAACAAAGTTTTAAAACGGCGTAGCTATTAACAAACAGTTTTGAAATGGCGTAGCTATTAACAAACACAATTTTAGAACAGCGTAGCTATTAACAAACACAGTTTTAAAACAGAGAAAAACAATGACATAACTTAAAGGAAACAAGTGAAACATTGTATGCACACTATTCAGCAGTAGCTATAAACAAACACAGATTTAAAACGGAGAAAAAACAATGACATGACTTCACCGAAACAAGTGAAACACTGTACGCGCAAAATTCCAAACTGTCTGCCTGTACCATTCCGTCGCCAGAAAACGAATTTACAAGTTTCGAAAATTTCGCAATACCTGTTCGAGAACTGAGCTTTATTGCTAAATTGTTACCTGGTAAAAGGCTCCGCTGATGAGATTTCACGATAAAAAAAAAAAGAAAGTTGATGGAAAGTTAGATTTCCAACTCGTTTTGCGAATAGAAAAAAAAAAAAAAAACGTCAAAAAAGGTTTATGAAACAGAGGTCATGGTGGGGCTGTAGTTGGGGATATTCCAAATTTTAAGTACCAGACTTTTTTATTTATACATTTCATTGCACACTTTATATACTTTATGTATTTATATATATATATGTATGTATGTATGTATGTATGTATGTATGTATGCCTATCTTATTTCTTTTCCACTTTTTTTTTTGAAGTTTTTATAGTTTATATAGAAAATCATTATTTTAATATTGTTACTAATGTTAAAATATTTTATTTGTGCTGTTTCCTTTCCTCACTGGGCTATTTTACCTGTTGGAGCCCCAGGGCTGACAGCATTTTGTTTTTCCAAATAGGATTATAGTTAACAAAGTAATAATAATAATAATAATAATAATAATAATAATAATAATAATAATAATAATAATAATAATAATATACTGAACACTTTCTGAGTGGGAATACCTTAACGTGGTTTCTGCATTGGCAATATCAGCAAAGTTATACTACCTAGGGCCACCCATAATGGGTTTGGTTGATGTAAGCAACAAGACGAAAATCTCCCACCATCACCAATTCTTAATGGTCTGCGTGGCGAAGAAAACTGGCCAAACCCCAGACATGAATTGACATGGCAGAGGCCTTTGTCCTACAAGGGACTAAAAACAGCTGCATTTGTTGTTTGCTGTTATTATATACTGTATATATATATATATATATATATATATATATATATATATATATATATATATATATATATATATATATGTATATATACATATATATATATATATATATATATATATATATATATATATATATATATATATATATATATATATATATATATATATATATTTAGATATATCACAGCGCTGGCAAGCGCGACCGGGGAACAAGCAAAAATGCTGCCAGTGCTGTTATATACGATTACGTAAACCAGAAATATCGGGTTTTCAGAAAAGTGCTTTCCGGACATAGTATAAGCTTGAAACTCTAGGATTCAGTTCTATTCAATTTAACTAGACGATCCTAAAAGTTTCAAGTCCCTATCTTATAAGGTTCGTGAAATATGACGTCAGAAATATGCAAAAAAATAGCAAAAATGACGTCAACTTTCAGGTGTTCGATATAGAGTCATGGATAGACGCTTTTTAGCAAAGTTTCAACACTATAATCTTAGCTTCTGAATGAGCTAGATAGCTGTTCGACTTCAGGTTTTGTAGATTATGTTTTAAATTGTGTATTAGGCTATATGGGAATGTTTTGCGGTAATGACGAAGGCTGTAGTCATGTACTTAAGTTTCAAAAGGCATCAAACTGACATCTTTAAGCGAACTTTCAACGTTTATTTCTCAGCTTCTGAATAATAAGTTATAGACAGTCGCGCTTGCCAGCGCTGTGATCAAAGGTTGGCGTGTATGCTATTTTATTATTTAACGTTATAGTTGTAGGTACGTTACCCAGAATTTTTTTGTTTTATAACTATGGGTAATGTCAAAAGCAAGCGACCGGCGACACCCGGTTAAAATTTTTATATCAATTCTTTAAACCACTCAATCAGGTAAACGTTTTGTTGTCAAGTTATGTTCGGATATAGACAGACGTTTCCCCGGTCAAAAGTTCCAACCGATTTATCGGTTTTTGGGTAAAATAAATATTATATATGTACTTATATATCTTATCTAAATTATATATACTTTTATATATATATATATATATATATATATATATATATATATATATATATATATATATGGGTATGCAAGTGCATATGTAAGACATAAACTTAAATAAAACAATAAAAAAAAAACAGTCCGACAAACAGCGACATACGGACAGGGATACTCCATTTAAGCCAGGCGTGCCAAAGAATTATCCCCAGGGAAATTCTCAGGGATTTGAACAGAACTCATTTCATTCAAGCTTTGATTCACTGTACTAAAAGTGGTTAATGGGATTGGAATCAAACCTACTTGATCCCTTGAACGTGAGAGAAGCAACGTCGCTGTACCTTGCAAAAGTGTAATTATACATATATATATATATATATATATATATATATATATATATATATATATATATATATATATATTTATATATATATATATATATATAAATATATATATAAATATATATATATATATATATATATATATATATATATATATATATATATATATATATATACACATACATAAACATACGCATACAGATATATACATGTATGTATATGTGTAAATATACATATATATATAATGAAAATTACTCTGTTAATCATGATGATTAACCTCAGAAGTTTATAACAATAACAAAACAATTTAATTCTGGAATTCTTTTTACTATTGCCATGATCAATATATATATATGTATATATATATATATATATATATATATATATATAAATATATATATATATATATATATATATATATATATATATATATATATATATATATATATATATATATATATATATAATGATCGCGATATCAATTAAAATATCTGCATAAACTTTTGTTATCATTAACATTTTAGATTAATCATCATGAAAATCAGAGTAATTTTCATTAAAAGAAAAAAAAATTCAATTCTAAAATGAATGCTTCTACGCTCAAACCAGGAGTGGAATAGCGGCGTTTTCTTCCCGCAGAGTTTTCACAAACGAAATATGGCTGAAGTCATCGTGAACCAAGTGACCTAAATGGGACCTCCAGGTCTATGAAAAGATGTGCGCATGCGCAGGTATTCAGAGGCTCAAAAATATCTGTTAAATATGCATACAGGATTTCCACGTCGAGGTATAATCTTAGACGGAACAAGGGCTCTCTCTCTCTCTCTCTCTCTCTCTCTCTCTCTCTCTCTCTCTCTCTCTCTCTCTCTCTCTCTCTCTCTCATTTCTTATTTGAACTAAAAGCATTGATACTCTTGCTTATTTACTTGTCTATAAAAAATAAAAAAGGATCTCTCTCTCTCTCTCTCTCTCTCTCTCTCTCTCTCTCTCTCTCTCTCTCTCTCTCTCTCTCTCTCTCTTCTCTCTCTCTCTCTCTTTTCATTGGAAATAAAAGTATCAATATTACTGGTTATTTACTTATCTATTATAAATAAAAAAGGAAATACCATCTCTCTCTCTCTCTCTCTCTCTCTCTCTCTCTCTCTCTCTCTCTCTCTCTCTCTCTCTCTCTCTCCTTATTACGTTCACCGCCTTACAGCCAGGCAGACCAATCACTGATAAAGTCAAAAAAGGGATTTTATCATCTTTTGAAAACGATATCTTGCTGTTATTTACAACAGCACAGAGAGAGAGAGAGAGAGAGAGAGAGAGAGAGAGAGAGAGAGAGAGAGAGAGAGAGAGAGAGAGAGAGAGAGAGAGATTAACAAGCAATCAAAATTTTAATCAAGTCCCATACGATTTTAATATTTTCAGTTATTAGACTTTCATGCGAATTACATCGGAAATAAACTGGATATTGTTTTCCAAATTTTATTCGTGATCTTTCAATTATATAAAAAACAACAGCAGCGACTGTAATAATGATAGAAATTTCGTTATCTATAATAAATCATTTTATTACCATTATGCTGTCCAACCTCTTCATCTCCCTAGTGGATTTTTAGAATGTGGTATATAAATATCGAATACTTTTAGAATGACAAAAAACAATAAAAAAAAACAGAACTTTGGAGCTTTCAATCCCACTGGAACTTATATGAATTTATATATGTACATTTATTTATGTGTATACACATATCTATACACGTATACATTTATATTGTATGAACATATATATATATATATATATATATATATATATATATATATATATATATATATATATATACATAATTTATCTAAAGAATAAGTATATACATTATACACATACGCATATGTGCAATATATACAGTATATTATTATTATTATTATTATTATTATTATTATTATTATTACTAGCCAAGCTACAACCCCAATTGGAAAAGCAAGATGGTATAAGCCCAAGGGCTCCAACAGGGAAAAATAGCCCAGTGAGAAAAGGAAATAAGAAAAAAAAAAACGATATCATAAGTAATGAAAAAATAAAATAAAATATTTTGGAAAACATTTACAACATTTAAACAGATAATTCACATATAACTATAAAAAGACATTTGCTGCAAGTTTGAACTTTTGAAGTTCTACTGATTCAACTACCTGATTAAGAAGATCATTCCACAACTTGGTCACTGCTGGAATAAAACTTCTAGAGTACTGTGTAGTATTGAGCCTCATGATGGAGAAGGCCTGGCTATTAGAATTAACTGCCTGCCCAGTATTACGAACATGATGGAACTGTCCGGGAGGATCTGAATGTAAAGGATGGTCAAAACTATGAAAAATCTTATAAAATTTTATTTTATAGCTAAAATATCAATTCTAGTTGGAAAACCAGGGTGCTACAAGTCCCAGGGTTCCAACAAGGTAAGAATATAATTTAATTATATACGAGAAGTAATGAATGAAAACCATAAAATATTCTAAAATACGTAAAAACGTTAAAATATGTCATATATGAACTATGAAACGAGGCTTACCTCAACCTGCTCTACATACTATTCGATTAATTTGGACTTATCTTGCAGGACAGTGCCCTAGAGACTGACCATATATACATCTGATCAGCACCCAAGCCCCCTGTCCACCCAAGCTAGGATCAAGGAGGGCCAGGCAATGGCTGCTGATGACTCAGTAGATAAACCTATAGGCTCCCCAAATCAACCCATCCTTAGCTCACAAGGTTGGTGAGGTTGCAGCGACCAAGGAAACTAACAAGTTTGAGTGGGACTTAAACCCCAGTCTGGCAAACACCAGCCAGGGACGTTACCACATTGGCCGACACAACCCTAGATTCAACCAACAGACTTGAAGGTCATTCCACAATCTGGTCACAGCTGGAATGAAATATCTTTAAGACTCATTCTCGGTAGAGATAGAATTAAAGTCATTTTATTATTTTAGGAGGAGAATTTAGTGAGAATTGGCTTGGCCTGTTTGGCCCGAATTTCCAAAATATTCAATTCATATTTAGCCTCGCCACGTTTAAATTGATCTGATTAGGAATTGGGGAAGTCATTATGATATCATAATGACATTACCTCGTCAGCCTCTTTCATCGTGAATTTCCCCCAAAAATATATGGAAAAGGAGAGGCAAAAGGTATGAATTATTGATGAAAGGAATTGGAATATTCCAGGGAGGGTTTTGACTAATCCCCTCTCATATGCCAAGAAAATAATAATAATAATAATAATAATAATAATAATAATAATAATAATAATAATAATAATAATAATACTACTACTAATAATAATAATAATAATAATAATAATAATAATAATAACAATAATAATAATAATAATAATAATAATAAGAAGAAGAAGAAGAAGAAGAAGAATAATAATAATAATATTGATAATAATAATAAAAAATTCTTTGTTCCATACCTCCGTTGGTTTTAGATTTCCAGACATCTGTATTATATATACAGGAAGGTTTAGCTATTTAAAAATAATAATAATAATAATAATAATAAAAATAATAATAATAATGATAATAATAATAATAATTCATTCTACAAACTAAAAACAACCCCCAAAAATAATAAATGGAATGAGCACTGGACAAACACACACACACAAACTATCTCTCTCTCTCTCTCTCTCTCTCTCTCTCTCTCTCTCTCTCTCTCTCTCTCTCTCTCTCTCTCTCTCTCTCTCTCTCTCTCTCGACAAGAATCTTGTAAATCTTATTTTATTTTCTCATAAAAACCCGTCTTCATATAAACAAAATCCAGCCTTCATGAATAACAGCTGATCTTTTGAAAGCAGTTTTAATGGTGCGTGAGGTTTCTGTTTTCACGACATGGAACAAAAATACGGAGGGTTAGGATCTCAGAAAGGAGAGAGAGAGAGAGAGAGAGAGAGAGAGAGAGAGAGAGAGAGAGAGACTTTATCCACTGCTTATTCTATTTATTAGTTTTATTTACATATTTTCAGTTTGTAGAATTAACAATTTTATATATATATATATATATATATATATATATATATATATATATATATATATATATATATATATATATATATATATATACACACACACACATATATATATATATATATATATATATATATATATATATATATATATATATATATATATATTATATATATATATTCATATTTCCTATAACTATTATTGTGGCTTCACAAACTGACACAATCTTTTTAGCTACCTAGAAAACACTTAGAGCCAGAAAAAATACTCTCAAAACGGTTTATTTTTAAGTAAACTAATTGGAAAAATAAAAACCTCAATAATTTTCTTCGGATTAAGAAAAGATAGAGACTTGAAAAGCGTTCTCAAATTTATAATGAAGTTAATGAGGTTATTGAAATTAGGATAATTATCAAGTCTATAAATAAATCATATTAGGGTCTCTATACTGAGGCGTTTGATTGATTATTACCCCTGCCAACGAGGTTAGAAGTAAGTTATGTTTTAACCCCTGTTTGTGAGTTTGTTGATGTGTGTGTGTTTGTTTGTGAACAGCTTCCTGGCCACAATTTTAATCGTAATGAAACTTGCATGGATTAACTGTTATATAAAAAGCTGGAATTTATTCAATCTTGGAAGGTCAAGGTCAAAGGTCAAGGCCACGTCTAAGCAAAATATCCAATTCCCGTAATCTTCCATACGGTTCGACATCGTTGTCACAGAGACTTTAAACTTGGTTCATGTTTGAGTGTATGAAAGTCCACGCCAATTAATACATGTTAAGGTCAAAGGTCAAGGTCAAAGTTGAGAAGAAGGTCGAAACATAAGCTACCCGTGAGGAGGTCTGCGTTCTACAGAAGACAAAGGGTTTCAGTAATACTTTGTTCCACTCTAGACTTGATGCAGTGTACTGTATTACCATTTTACATCGAGTCTCTAAAATATTTTTCCCTGTATAATTAGAAAAGGATTTTTTCCTGAATCTCTCTCTCTCTCTCTCTCTCTCTCTCTCTCTCTCTCTCTCTCTCTCTCTCTCTCTCTCTGGTCTAAAAGCATAAATTCTTTAACTTAATCCTGTTCACCTCTCTCTTCCCTTTTCTATTCACCGGCATTACTTTTTCCTTTATTAATATCTAATCTTTCCTTTCGAGATTAATTGGGCTAGTGCAGCTTTGCTGTTCACGGTGATACACAAACCCTTTCACCACATTAAGTATCCCCACTCAGAAAGGGATATTATATGTACACACACACACACACATATATATATATATATATATATATATATATATATATATATATATATATATTTATATATATATATATATATATATATATATATATATATATATATATACATATATATATATATATATATATATATATATATATATATTTATATATATATATATATATATACATATATATATACTGTATATATACATATATATATGTGTATACATATATATATATATATATATATATATATATATATATATATATAATATATATATATCGTGCTAGGACAACTCATCCCAGGACAACTGATACCTAGGACAACTGATATCTAAGACCAGATTTTTTTTAGAAATGTGTACAAAAGGATAAAATCCATAAAGAAATTGAAAATACAAAAGAGAAGGATGCATTCATTATCAAATACAAATTGATTAAATCTATAAAAGGCCGTTATTTATATTATTCAATCAAAAAAGATTGAAAACTTTAAACATGGATTGTGTATAGCTGATAATAGATGGATGGGCAAACCTTGAAAGTACTATCGCCAGC
Organism: Palaemon carinicauda; assembly: GCF_036898095.1. NCBI lineage: Eukaryota > Metazoa > Arthropoda > Malacostraca > Decapoda > Palaemonidae > Palaemon > Palaemon carinicauda. The sequence continues at coordinate 34,239,055 of NC_090766.1, read as the reverse complement.
CCAGTTAGCATATTTAGCTAAATCATCAAGTCCTGTTGATGAAGCAAATATCAGCATTCTTTCTTCATCTTCTACTCCAGAATCATATTGCACAAAAGTATCTCCGGATTCTAATTTGCTGTACTCTAGCGGGATATCAAAACCAAATCTTGCTGATGGAATAGGCAGAGCACAACTTGTTTGTTGCCGCCACCACCGAATATTTCTTGATAAACTTGAGGTGGCTGGCAGTGCAGCCATTGCACCTTCCTGCAATAACGAACACTCTGTCACTATTAAAGATCTTGCTGCCTCATGTGATGACAATGCTTTGTCTTTCATAGAAGATAGTGCAATTCTCGATTTTAATTTCGTCACGTCGGCACTATAAGAGTGTTCTCCACTTGAAGATACTATTTCTAATGAGTCCTTTGTTTGAATACGCACTCTGCACAACTTAACTTCACATCTCCATACTTTTCTTGATTTATTTGCAGTGTTTCTGTAAAAATTATATATATAACTTATATCGTCCACAAGCTTATTAGCTCCTCGCTGAGATTTTATATAATAGGCCATTGTGAGGGCTATAAGTTCACTATATGTTAAGAATCTGAAGCTGAAAAGGTTGGCAAATATAAAAGCAACTTATATTGAATGTTTCCAGGTTTTGTTTATAGTTTAGAGAATAATTATATGAATAGCAATGGCGTCTTTTTATAAAATAAAAATAAATACTGCTATTCGATAGTTTATAATTGCTAAGGAAGTTACAGCTTTTTATAAGTTGTTTGCCTGATAAATACTGCTATTTTCTATTTCTATATAACTTGGCATAAATATCTCTCTCTCTCTCTCTCTCTCTCTCTCTCTCTCTCTCTCTCTCTCTCTCTCTCTCTCTCTCTCCCCCAAAAAAAAAAAAATAAATAAATAAAAAAAAAAAAAAATCTGGTATCAGTTGTCATGGGATGATTTGTCCAAGAACCATATATATATATATATATATATATATATATATATATATATATATATATATATATATATATATATATATACATATATATATATATATATATATATATATATATATATATATTGTAACTTAGTTGTCATTAATTTCTGAATTATTTAAGTTTTTAGACTTTTAGTGTTAAGTATAGAAATGTATTCTTTCTTTATTAGCTTTTTGTCTCCTCACCGGTGGTTATCTTGGTGTTTATTATTGGCTAACGACTATTTTATATTTTCAAGTTGTGTTGGTTACGTGGCAGCTCTCCTTCATTATCCGAGGTATGGAGGTTTTCGCTTGGAGGAGTTGGCCTCAGTGTGTTTCTGAGCCTCCAACCTTGAAGGGCACGATAATTGCTGCTGGATTTATATTATTCATCGCCATTGCAGAGCTGCGTTGTGAAGCTGTTTAGCTTTTTCAGGATATCCTCGCTCTGCATGAAGGATTTTTATCCTTTATATACTGCCCTTGGTTCAGTAAAAGCCAAGGGGACCTCTCTGCCCCAAGGTAAAAATTTTGATTGTTATATTTGTGTGCCGGGCCCACGACCTGTACTCCTGGGCGGTCTGCAATATTGGAGCATTCAACACCATTGTTTTGGATCCTGGTTTTCTGCCTCCTGGAATAAGCCTCCAGCTGGAGAGAGTATTGTCCTCTTTGAGGAGACCCCTAGAAGTGTATGAGGAATTTGTTAGGGATATTTAGTGTGTATTTGTTAGGATATTCTTACTTTTCGTTTGCCTCCTCCTTTCTGGACCCTCTCCCCTTTTTGTATGCTTGTGTTGATGACCTTTCTTTAATTGTGTAATTGTTTTCTTTAACAGGGAGTTTAAGAGTGAGTGTTTATCATTAATTACTGTATTGTTGAGGTTCAGGTGTTATTTCTGTCTGAAACTTGTGTATTAAAATTAAGTATATTTTTGTGGTATTTTCTTTGTCCCCTTGAATTGACTTTGCACTCTTATTGAAATTGTATACTATTCCACCTTTTGTGGACTTAGTATGGTACTATAGTGAATACGGTTTGATAAAAGTTTAGTGTTTTTGTGTGGTGGTCAAGCCAGCCATCACAAAATGGCGACCGTGACAGGATCTTTTTGTTACTAAGTATTCACCGGTGTATGTGCAAAGTAAATTCTTGGGGTTGTTTTTCAGGCAGCATATTTTCACCTCCTCGTGGTTTTTTTTTTTTTTTTTGTAATTTAGTATTGTGTGAATAATAGTGGTCATCATGGTTAATGTACTAGACCTCCTTAGCGGAGAGGGGTGGCAAGAAAGGCTTGCAGAGTTGAATAGGGAAGATTTGGAAATTGTAGCAGAACATTTTGAATTGGAATATGATGTGTCAATAAGAAAGGGTGTATTGCTATTGCAAATTTATGAATGTGTTAAAACTATAAAGGCTGGTGGGGAACAAGTGAAACCTGATAAAGCACTGTTGTCTGTAGAAATTTTGGATAGGCAAATTGCTCTGAGGCAGATGGAGTTTGATATAGAAAAGTTTAAGGCGGAGGAAAGAGAAAAGGAGAGGCAGCATGAGATTGCCATGAAAAACTCAGGTTCCTCTTCTTCCTCTCCCCCCTTCCCCAAATAGGTCAGTAACGCCTGCTATTAATTAAGCGCAGGCTCTCAAATTTGTGCCTAAATTTGAGGAAGACAATATTGCAGAGTTTTTTGTATCATTTGAGAGGATTGCAGCAAGGCTGGAGTGGCCCCAAGAGTATTGGACCACTCTTATACAAAGTAAATTGATTGGAAGAGCTCAGAGGGTGTATGTAACTCTGGAGGAGGATCTGTCATCAGATTATGAGTGTGTGAAGGCTATCGTCTTGAAGGCCTATGAGTTAGTCCCTGAAGCCTATAGGCAACGCTTCAGGAACTTGGAAAAAAGTAGGGAGCAAACTTTTATTGAATTTGCAAGATCGAAGGAAACAATATGCTAGTGATTGGTTCAAGTCCAAGGAAGTGGTAAATTTTGAGAAATTGAAGGAGTTAATGTTGGTGGAGGAGTTCAAGAGGTGTGTTCCAGATAAACTGAAGGTTCACCTCGAAGAGTTAAAGCTAGAGACCATTCAGAGGTAGCCATCGCTAGTGATGAGTATTATTTGTCTCATAAGAGTGAGTTAGGGGGAGTAACAAAAATTGTTAAGTCTGGATGGGGTAAAGTAGGTAGGAATAATAATTCTAACAATAATAATAATAATAATAATGCAGGGATGTTTACTAGAAATAATTATAGAGGTAATGATCAGGGCAATGCCAATACTAATATTAATTTTTCTCCTAACAGGAATAATAGACCTAAGATATATAATCCCGAGAAATTGAAAACATTGACGTGCTTCTTTTGCAATAAGAAGGGGCACGTAAAGAGCATGTGTTATGCATTTAGAAACTCACAAAATGCTAATGTTAGGCCAGTGATGGGTGTGGAAGAGAGAGAGAGAGAACCTACCCCCAACAACATCTGCTGATCAATGACTACCTGGTTGTTTTGACAGATATTTGTCCTTCGGTAGTGTCTCTTTCGCCAATTCGTCCGAGAAAAGACGTGTGCGTATTTTGCGTGATACCGGTGCAGCTCAGTCTTTGATATTAAGGGAGGCATTACCTTGTAATTTTGTACCCAAAAGTGGGGAATTTGTGTTATTGGCTGGTTTTCCTGATTCCGTAAAGTCATATGCTATTGAAAATTTTAATTTAATCTGCCCTTCCTTTGCAGGGGATTTGAAATTGGCCATCGTTGATAAATTCCCTGTTAAAAATGTTGATGTTGTGATAGGGAATGATGTTGCTCTGAAGAATAATACTTGTCCCATACTGATAAACCCTGATAGTGAAGTAGCAGCAGTTACTCGTTCTAGTGCTAAAGTTGTTGACGCTGCAGAGTCAACAATTGATCTAGATTTAAGTAGTTTAGAACGTAGTGATAGCGTAGTTGTAGATCTTGGGATTTTGAAGGACAAACTGAATTGGACTATTGAAGAGCTAATCAAAGCTCAGAAAAAGGATTTTCGGGATCTCCCTATTGAGTCAGGTGAGGTGACTGATATAAACCGGTCCCAAATTTAAAATAATTAATAATATTTTATATAGGTTGACTAGGCCTATGGAGGCTGATAACTTTGATTATGAAATTTTGAAACAGATAATGGTTCCATTTGTTTACAGGAATGAGTTGATATCATTGGCGCATGAAAGTGGTTTGGCCGGACATTTTGGCATTCATAAGACTTCTGGCAAGTTGTTAATGAATTATTATTGCCGAAGTTGAAGGCGGACGTAAAGAAGTTTGTCAATAGCTGTGATGTTTGTCAGAAGGTCGGTAAACCTAATCAGCTTATTCCAAAAGCGCCTCTATGTCCTATTCCAGTGGTTTCCGAACCTTTCACGGAGGTCATTATTGATATTGTTGGACCATTACCAAGGACTCGTAGTGGAAATGAATATATTTTGACTATCATGGATAGGATGTCTCGATATCCCGAGGCAATACCACTACGTACGATAAAAAGTGTTAAAATTGTAGATGTACTAATTGACTTTTTTACCAGGTTTGGGATGCCTAAAATTATTCAATCGGATTGTGGTTCTAATTTTGTTAGCAGGTATTTCAGAGATAAAATGGCAGAGTTAAATATAAAACATGTGACCTCTTCTCCATATCATCCAGAAAGTCAGGGAGCTCTGGAGAGATATCATCAAACCCTGAAATCGATGGTAAAGAAATATTGTTTGATTAATGGTTCTGAATGGGATAAGGAATTACCTTATTTGTTGTTCGCTTTTCGTTCTGTCCCAAGTCAGTCTTTAGGTTTTTCGCCTTTCAGCCTTGTGTTTGGCCATTGTGTTCGAGGTCCTCTTGATGTGGTTCGAGAGTCCTGGGAGGGAGACGTCCCTGAGATCAATTTATTAGATTGTGTCTAATCTAGGTGATAAGTTAACAAAGGCTTGGAAATTTGCAGGTGAAAATTTATTGTGTAGCCAAAAAAGAATGAAGTACTTTTTTGACAGAAGGTCTAAAGCACGTGACTTTGCGGTAGGCGACAAAGTTTTGGTTTTGTTACCCATTCCTGGAAATCCATTGAAAGCATCTTTTTCAGGTCCTTGGAAAATTCTGAAAAAAATTAGTGAAGTTAATTATTTAGTAGAGACTCCCGAGAGAAGGAAACCTTTTCAGCTTTGTCACATAAATATGTTGAAGGCTTATGTAGAACGGGAGAAAGTCATTCCCGTGGCAACCATAGGGAATGCTGTAGTTTCCGAGAACGATAAACTTTTTTCTTTTTCAGAGGGTGAAAGTATTGATGATAATTGTTTTAATGGAAGTGAATGGCGTTCAGATAATAAGAATTCTTTGAAACATTTTTCTGGTATGGTTTCTCATTTAAGTAATGAAGAACAAAAGTCTTTAAAGAAATTGGTATTTAATTATAATGAATTATTTTCGGATGTACCGGGAAGGACTAATGTCCTTGAACATGGCGTGGACGTAGGTAGTGCCACTCCTGTGAAACGAGCGCCTTACAGGTTGAATCCCTTTAAAAATGAGGTTGTGGCGAAGGAAGTTGATTATATGCTAAAACATGACCTAATTGAACCTAGTCAAAGTCCTTGGTCATCCCCTGTTGTATTGGTAAAGAAATCCGACGGTAATTTCAGGTTATGTTTTGATTACCGTAAATTGAATGAAGTGTCTAAGTCTGATTGTTACCCATTACCACGAATTGAGGATTGTATTGATCGTATGGGTAAGGCCAAGTACATTAGTAAATTCGATTTGCTGAAAGGTTATTGGCAGGTTCCTCTTTCGAAGCGGGCAAGGGCCCTGTCCGCTTTCGTAACACCCCAGGGACTATTTCAATGTAAAGTGATGCCGTTTGGTATGAAGAACGCGGCTGCCACC
>NC_090766.1:34222098-34232661 GCF_036898095.1 Palaemon carinicauda | reverse complement strand
GGCAAGTATTGCTGGCCCTTTCCCTTAGATCTCCCTTAGGCTAAGACAGAGTTCTTGGCTGCGGGTGATCTGTCACTAAAGCAAGGTTGGCAGGACCCTTTTGTCCCTTCCCCCTCTATCTCCGTAATGGCCTTGCCATTACTGTACTGTACCTTGCCGGCCGGCAGAGCTGGCTGGCAGGGGTATTACTGTACTGTACGTCATTCTACTTCTGGACCTAGTATAGGTTGGGATATGGAATTGACTAAGGCCATTGCCGGCCGGCTGAGATGCTGGCCGGCAAGGGTCTTATGTTTTCGAGTGCTGCCCGGACCTCTCTTGGTCCCTCATCCATGCCTGCCGACAGAGCCGGACGGCATTGGTCAAGGAAGCCTGAATTAAGTTTCTCCCCTTCCTTATATGCACTCCTTCGGTTGCCGGGCTTGGGGGGTCGTGTACACTCTTATCCCGGCATCCATTCTATTTTCTTCTAGTGCTGTACCTGTCCCGGCTGCCGGCCTATGAGGCAGACAGCCGGGCAGGTGTAGTCTTCTGGTTCTTTTGCTGCCGGCTTGGCATCGGTCTTGTACCTTTGCCGGCCGGCTTTATGTCAGTCCTTGTCTGCCGGTCACCAAGAGTGTGGCCGGCAGCTAGGTACTACCTTGTGTAGTTACTGGCCGGCAGTCATTGCCGGCCAACACTGGCTGTTGCTGGCCGGCAGCTACTGCCGCCGGCACAGGCATTTGAACCAGAAGGCTGCCGCCCTATAGCTGTTAAGTAGTATACTTTAAAGCTAATTGTGGTGTGTGCCGGCCGGCAAAGGCAGGCCGGCACACATCCTCCTATACTGTACTAGTATTCTTCTGTATAGCATATACAGTAAGAAGAAAACTATAGTAAAAGTTTAGGTACAGCACTGTATCTTCTAACACTATTGTGTTTTCTTGCACAGCCCTTTGCTGTTGCCCTCAGACAGGAAGCAGAGTCTTCCCCGTCTATTATCCAGGATTTTAAAATCATTGCCTAGGTGTGAGCTCCACCTGTTTCCTCTGGAAACCTTGCATTGGTTACTCTAGTAGAGATAAACCAATTTTGATTTTATTATCTGGAAAAGCTGCAACAATGGGTTGTGAGGGAAACACAAGTGTGTGTCTTTCCTTTATGAATTGTTATGCTATACTATGCATATCTAGTGATACATAGTTCACTTGATACTCATGGAAATTTTTTTCTCTTTACAGGAGGACCCTCCGAAGTGCGGAAATGTTTTCTGCAATGTCCGTAGCAGGAACCTCTGCGGACATGAGTGTTGTAGGAGACACGCAGCATGCGCTGTCTCCAAGGATGATCTCCAGTATTGGGACCCTCAGGTATGTACTGTATGCACTAACCTGATTACTGAGGCTTTTGATTCCCCTAGAACGGCGGAATCAAGGGATATAGCTAGGGAAAAGCTCCGTACTTGGGTAAGGGGCTTCAAGAAGAACACCTCTGGCCCTTATCTTCCTAGTGAGAAGATGAGGGCGTATCTTTTTCCCCAGGCATCAGCTGAAGCAGTGATTCCCCAGCCTCAAGAGGAGATCCCCCAAGACCCTAGTCCAGGTGGACGAGGAAGTCGCAGATGCGATGCAAGACATCCAGTTGTGTGACAGGATGTCTGATGTGGACGAAGGTTTGGAAGAAGACCTCCTGGCAGAAGGTCAGGATCAAGTTCAAACCCCGGATGTCGCAGAGGATGGGGTCGACGAGGTGTCGGCTACTCCGGTTCAGATACCGGAGCCCATCCCCTCAACATCCGCTGGTCTCCCAGTAGAACTGGGACAGGCCCTCTCTTCGATTGTTGGAATGATCCAACAAATGCAGAAGGAGAATCAGGAGAAGGCGGGCTGCAATGGAAACTGCGTATGCAGTCCCTAGCAGAATCACATGGGCCCCGGAAAAAGGCTCAATGTGAAAGACCCTTCCCATATGCTCAGATGCTAACCCATGGAGGTATGCTGAGCACATGCCAATGACGACTGGTAAGATCGTCATTTCGGATAAGCTGGGTTCAGTTCTCCTAGAGGAGGTAGAATTCTGGCCCAGCAAGGCATCATATCCGGACTGCTATGTCCGGCTGAGAAAAGAACCAGCTTCAAGGGAGGAGACAGAGCCGAAAGAGGTCATTATTATGGACCATGCTAAGGCTCAAGCCCTACTTTCATCCTCGATGAAAGAGAGGGGGCTTCTCGAATTCGAAGGTAGCAGCATTGAGCAAGAAGCTCCCTTCTTTTGTGTCCTCTTCTGATAGAGCCTTCCCCCTTTTTACAAAAAGGGTTTGCGGCTGTCCTAAAGGCAATCGAGGCCGGCAAGCCTTGCCCCTCCCTGGAGGAGTGTAAACCCTTGTCGCTGGCTCTGCCTATGGACCACAAGGACTGGAAGGATGTCCATCTGACATTCTCAGTGGGGAAAGTTGGAGGCTGATATTGCCGGACGGCAATTCGGCGAGGACCTCCCCAAGTTGTCCGAATTTCTTTTACGAAGAGAGTTCGAGACAAAAGAAAGACTGGCTGCCTCAATGTCTCATCAGACTACTCTTGAGACGATGGCAAGTGACCCTAAGGTCCATGAAATGTTCATGGTTGTGGCTAAGTCTCACCTAGCCACAGTGACGAAGGACCTTTATGGCTTCGTCAAGGCAAGGAGAGCTTGCAGGGAGTTCGTGTTCACCGGGGCTTCGGTGAGACACGAGCCAAGGAAGTTAATATCCTCCAACATTTGGGGAAAAGACCTTTTCCCTACCGATGTGGTCAAAGAGGTTGTTGATAAGGCCGCCGTGGAGAATAGAAACCTTCTCCAGAAGTGGGGCCTGGCTATCAAAGAAAAATCTTCCCCGGATGAGGGTCCTCAACCAAAGAGGAAGAATATGAGGACTAGGCTACCGTCTCGGCCAGCCAAGCCTTATAGACAGCAACAGCAACTGCAATTGCCTTTGCCTCCAGTGCCCCAGATGGTGGCACAAACCCCGACTACTTTTCAGTGGGTACCCCAGGCTGTGCCAGGTCAGTCAACCACATTCACCCCAACGTTCGAAGGACAGTCTTCTTCCTTTCGTGCAAAGCCTAGAGGAGCAGCCAGAGGCTCGTCTAGGCGCCCCTCAAGGGGAAGGGGATTCAGAGGTGGTCGTGGTCAGGGAGGCAAGACCTCAGGGACGGCAGTCCAAGTGAAACGATACCGGTAGGAGGGAGACTAATGAAATTTTTGGGATCGCTGGACCTTCGATCCCTGGGCCCAAAGCCTACTCAAGAATGGACTGGGTTGGAGCTGGTACAGCACTCCACCCCCATGCCTTCGGTTTTTCCAACACTCCACCCCCATTTTGGAGGAGTACGTTCAAGAACTGTTGGAGAAAAATGTGATCCGAAAGGTGAAGTCCATCAAATTCCAAGGGAGGCTGTTTTGTGTTCCCAAGAAAGACTCGGAAAAGCTCAGAGTCATTCTGGACTTGTCACCACTCAACAAGTTCATAGTGAATTGCAAATTCAAGATGCTAACACTGCAACACATAAGGACCTTACTGCCCAAGAGGGCATACTCAGTCTCTATAGACTTGTCAGACGCCTATTGGCACATCCCAATCAGCCGTCGACTCTCCCCCTACCTAGGGTTCAGGCTACAGCGGAAACTGTACGCCTTCAGAGCCATGCCATTCGGGCTAAACATAGCCCCAAGGATTTTCACGAAGCTTGCGAGCGCAGCTCTCAAACAATTACGCCTAAAGGGAATTCAGGTAGTAGCCTACCTGGACGACTGGCTGGTGTGGGGCAGCATCCGAGACCGAATGCTTACAAGCTTCCAGTCAGGTGATCCAGTTCCTAGAGTACCTAGGCTTCAAGATCAACAAGAAAAAGTCTCGACTTTCTCCATCCCAAAAGTTCCAGTGGCTGGGAATCCACTGGGACCTTTTTGTCACACAGTTTCTCCATCCCAATGAAGAAAAGGAAGGAGATAGCGGGCTCTGTCAAGAGACTTCTAGATTCCAAAAGGATATCAAGACGCGAACAGGAGAGGGTACTAGGCTCTCTCCAGTTTGCTTCAGTGACAGACCCAGTGCTAAGAGCACAGCTAAAGGATGCAACCGGAGTTTGGAGAAGGTATGCATCAAACGCGGCGAAGAGACCTGAGAAGACCAGTGCCGCCTCGGCTACGTACTCTTCTCAGACCTTGGTCCCAAGCCAGACATCTAAAGAAGTCGGTTCTTCTTCAGCCACCTCCCCCGTCGATGACGATTCACTCAGACGCCTCAAAGGAGGGATGGGGAGGTCACTCTCATGGGAAAAAAGTCCAGGGGACTTGGTCCAAGCTATTTAGGACCTTTCATATAAACTTTCTAGAAGCTATGGCAGTGCTCCTTACCTTAAAGAAAGTCTCCCCGCGTCACTCGATCCACATAAGATTGGTGACAGACAGCGAGGTGGTTGTGAGATGCTTGAATCGACAAGGGTCGAGGTCACCACCTCTCAACCAAGTGATGTTAGCCATTTTCCGATTGGCAGAAAAGAAGAAGTGGGTACCTGTCGGCAGTTCACCTTCAAGGAGTCCGCAATGTGACAGCGGACGCTCTATCCAGGTTCACACCGATAGAGTCGGAATGGTCCTTAGACGCAGGATCATTTTCCTTCATTCTGAATCAAGTCCCAGAACTGCAAATAGACCTCTTTGCGACGAAAGACAACAAGAAGTTGCCCCTGTACGTGTCCCGTACGAGGACCCCTTAGCGGAAGCAGTGGACGCAATGTCCCTCGACTGGAACAGGTGGTCCAGGATTTATCTGTTCCCTCCTCACAACCTTCTGTTGAGGGTCCTCAACAAACTGAGATCCTTCAAGGGGGGTAGCGGCAATAGTGGCCCACAAGTGGGCGAACAGTATGTGGTTCCCCTTGGCGTTGGAACTACAGATGAAGTTCGTGCCGCTACCACATCCAGTTCTGACCCAGCGAGTCCAGAAGTCGACTGTCCTGCGCTTCATTACAGAAAACCCAGACCCTGCAGCTCATGATTTTCTCGCCCTAGCGGTGAGAAAGCGTTTCGGGATTTCGAGAGCTAGCATAGACTTCCTAGAGGAATACAAGTGCAAATCGACTAGAAGGCAATATGAGTCATCTTGGAGAAAGTGGGTGGCCTTTGTAAAGGCAAAGAATCCGCAGGAGATCTCAACAGACTTCTGCTTATCTTTCTTCATCCACCTCCATGGCCAAGGATTGGCAGCTAACACGATTTCAGTATGTAAATCGGCTTTGATGAGACCCATTTTATTTGCCTTCCAGATCGACCTAGGTAACGAGATCTTTAATAAAGTTCCGAAAGCCTGCGCTAGGCTCAGACCTTCAGCACCTCCAAAGCCCATTTCATGGTCTTTAGACAAAGTTCTTCATTTCGCCTCCCTGTTGAGCAATGAAGAATGTGCGTTAAAGGATTTAACGCAAAAAGTTATTTTCCTATTTGCACTCGCGTCCGGGGGCCAGGGTTAGTGAGATCGTAGCCCTCTCGAGAGAGGCAGGTCGTGTTCAGTTCCTGGATGGGGGGGGAGCTGAACCTGTTTCCGGATCCTACGTTTCTCGCCAAGAATGAGTTACCCACCAACAGGTGGGGGTCCCTGGAGAATCTGCCCTCTGAAAGAAGATGCATCTCTATGTCCAGTAGAATGCCTAAAGGTCTATCTTCGTAGAACTTCAGACTTCAAGGGTAGTCAACTATTCAGGGGAGAAACATCAGGCTCAAATTTATCTCTGAATCAACTCAGAGCGAAAATGACATATTTTATTCGCAGAGCGGATCCTGACAGTACACCCGCAGGTCACGATCCGAGGAAAGTTGCCTCATCCCTAAATTTCTTTAATTGTATGGATTTTGAACATCTCCGTTCATACACGGGCTGGAAATCTTCCAGGGTGTTCTTTCGCCACTATGCGAAGCAAGTAGAGGAACTTAAGAGATCTGTGGTAGCAGTGGGTCGTGTAGTTAACCCCTACTGTTTTAACTCTGCGAGGAACAGTGGTCTTAATTGGGACGATTAAGTCCAGGGTGAGTGTGTAGGTACATACTGTACTACAAACTAAAATGAGGGCACCAAGTGCCCATATAGACTGTTCCTTCCTTCAAAGGTGAACCTTGCATAAGTTCAGACATGTGTGCCAAGCGTTTCTAACGCTAATGTGATTGATTTGTAATACAGATTTTTTATGACTTGATACCTTGGTATCTCATTAAAGTGGTGTTTAATGGTTTTTTCTTTCAGATAAACAAGTTCTGTTTACTATCATACTTATGCTTAAAGTTTTGGGTTAACCCCTTTTATATAAATATATATATTTGTTGTTAACCTGTCTGTTTATTATCTGTCAATAAACTTGTTCTTGAGAACCTTGCGTCTCTTTCACCTGTGTCAATTTAATGGTATAATTGAGCATTTAATTCTATGTATCTTATCTGGGATAATTCTGATAGAATTGTTCTGTTTTTGCAAGCTATGTTGCATTGGTTTATGTAAAGTCCCCCTAATGGGAGGACTCCGTCCCATAAAGGGACGAGGGCGGTTTTATTAGTTTCTTCCTATGCGGATATAAACCTTTGTCCAATACAAGTATTGTGCGGATGACTGGTCAATATATTGACGCAGTAGTTCTATACAAACTATGCTTACTTAATATAGGGCGAGACCACTATATTAGCTTGCCTGAGATTCATACATAGATATATGTACTCTTCAAGACTTTCCAGAGTCTAGTAGGACTCTTCCCTGTAGGGGGCAGGAAGCTCTAACATAGTTTATAGTTAGTTGAAAAGATGTATAACGGTAACATCTTAGGTCTCTAGGTCTAGTCGACCGGGAATAAATATCTCCGGGGAGTACGGCACGTTCTGAGAATCCACAGATACAGTAATGCTCTGGTACACTTCCATCAGGACGACATGGCTTGAGCCCAAAAGACGGATTTTGAGCGAAGCGAAAAATCTATTTTTGGGTGAGATAGCCATGTCGTCCTGATGGACCCGCCCTTGCCTTTCTAAGAAAGGGCTGTAGGACCCCTCCCTACATACAGTATCTGTAGCACCTCGTGTACGCTACAAGGAATACAGATGGCGCCAGGATTGGCGCCAGGCACGCATACGAATCGGGGGATTGGGAGGCCTTGGGAGCGGCTCCCCCCCCTTTTTCTTCCCGAATTCGTATCTCGTCAATCTCCCTCCTACGAGACGAATCTCTATTTAGGTAGTAGATTGCCATGTGACGTGTCTAGAATACGTCCTCTGATATGTCGCGATATCCCTTTCACGAGGGATACTCGCTCTAGGAGTTAGAATTCTGGTACCTTAAGGTAAATTCTCTGGGAATATCGCCGTAGTTGTAATATACCCTAGGAAGCTACCCTATAGGAACTTCCATCAGGACGACATGGCTATCTCACCCAAAAATAGATTTTTCGCTTCGCTCAAAATCCGTTTTATATATATATATATATATATATATATATATATATATATATATGTATACATACACACATAGAGAGGAGAGAGAGGAGAGAGAGGAGAGAGGAGAGAGAGAGAGAGAGAGAGAGAGAGAGAGAGAGATACTTTATCCACTGGTTATTCCATTTATTAGTTTTATTTACATATTTTGTTTGTAAAATTAATAATTTTATATAATATATATATAAGTATATATATATATATACATATATATATATATATATATATATGTATATATATACATATATATATATAAATTTATATATATATATATATATATTATATATATATACTTATATATATATTACATAAAATTATTAATTTTACAAACAAAATATGTAAATAAAACTAATAAATGGAATAAGCAGTGGTTAAAGTCTCTCTCTCTCTCTCTCTCTCTCTCTCTCTCTCTCTCTCTCTCTCTCCTTTCTGAGATCCTAACCCTCCATTTTTTTGTTCCTTGTCGTGAAAACAGAAACCTCACGCACCATTAAAACTGCTTTCAAAAGATCAGCTGTTATTTATGAAGGCTGGATTTTGTTTATATGAAGACGAGCCTTTGTGAAAATAAGATAAGATTTACAAGATTCTTGTCGAGAGAGAGAGAGAGAGAGAGAGAGAGAGAGAGAGAGAGAGAGAGAGAGAGAGAGAGAGTGTGTGTGTGTGTGTGTGTCCAGTGCTTATTCCATTCATTATTTTTTGGGGGTAATTTTCAATTTGTAGAATGAATTATTATTATTATTATTATTATTATTATTATTATTATTATTATTATTATTATTATTATTATTATTATTAAATAGCTAGACCTTCCTGTATATATAATACAGATGTTTGGAAATCTAAAACCAACGGAGGTATGGAACAATGAATTTATTATTATTATTATTATTATTATTATTATTATTATTATTATTATTATTATTATTATTATTATTATTATTATTATTATTATTAATTTTATTATTATTATTATTATTATTATTATTATTATTATTATTATTATTATTATTATTATTATTATTATTATTATTATTTTCTTGCCATATGAGAGGGGGTTAGTCAAAACCCTCCCTGGAATATTCCAATTCCTTTCATCAATATAATTCAGACGTTTTGCCTGTCATTTTCCATCTATTTTTGGGGGAAATTCATGATGAAAGAGGCTGACGAGTTAATGTCATTATGATATCATAATGACTTCCCCAATTCCTACTTAGAACAATTTAAACGTGCCGAGGCTAAATATGAATTGAATATTTTGGAAATTCGGGCCAAACAGGCCAAGCCAATTCTCCCTAAATTCCCCCCTAAAATACTAAAATGTCTTTAATTTTATCTCTACTGAGAATGAGTCTTCCAGATGTTTCATTCCAGCTGTGACCAGATTGTGGAATGACCTTCCTAGTCTGTTGGTTGAATCTAGGGTTGTGTCGGCCGATATGGTAACGTCCAAGGCTGGTGTCTGCCAGACTGGGGTTTTTAATCCCCGCTCAAACTCTTTTGTTTGCTTGGTCTCTGCAACCTCACCATCCTTATGAGCTAAGGATGGGTTGATTTGGGGGGAAGCCTATAGGTTTATCTGCTGAGTCATCAGCAACCATTGACTGGCCCTCCTTGGTCCTAGCTCGGGTGGGAGAGGGGGGCTTGGACGCTAATCAGATGTATATATGGTCAGTCTCTAGGGCATTGTCCTGCAAGATAAGTCCAAATTAATCGAATATTATGTAGAGCAGGTTGAGGTAAGCCTCGTTTCATAGTTCATATATGACATGTATTTTAACGTTTTTACGTATTTTAGAATATTTTATGGTTTTCATTCATTACTTTTCTTATATAATTAAATTATATTCTTACCTTGTTGGAACCCCATGACTTGTAGCATCCTGGTTTTCCAACTAGAATTGATATCTTAGCTATAAAATACAATTTATAAGATTTTTTTTCATAGTTCTGACCATCCTGTACATTCAGATCTTCACGGACAGTTCCATCCTATTCGTAATACTAGGCAGGAAGTTAATTGTAATAGTCAAGCCTTCTCCATCATTGGGCTCAATACTACACAGTACTCTAGAAGTTTTATTCCAGCTGTGACCAAGTTGTGGAATGATCTTCTATAATGATCTTTATAGTTATATGTAAATTACTGTTTAAATGTTGTTAATGTTTTTCTAAATATTTTATTTTATTTTTTCATTATTTATTATATGGTTTTTTTTTTCTTATTTCAATTTCTCACTAGGATATTTTTCCCTGTTGGAGCCCTTTGGCTTATACCATCTTGCTTTTTCCAATTGGGGTTGTAGCTTGGCTAATAATAATAATAATATAATAATAATAATAATAATAATAATAATAATAATAATAATAATAATAATAATAATAATAATAATAATAATAATAATAATAATAATAATAATAATAATTATGATGATAATAATGTTGATAATATATATATATATATATATATATATATATATATATATATATTGCAGATATGCATATGTGTATAATATATATACTTATTCTTTAGATAAATTTTATATGTAATATATATATATATATATATATATATATCTATATATATATATATATATATATATATAATGTCCATACAATATAAATGTATACGTGTATAGATATGTGTATTCACATAAATAAATGTACATATATAAATTCATATAAGTTCCAGTGGGATTGAATGTTCCAAATTCTGTATTTTTTTATTGGTTTCGGTCATTCTAAAAGTATTCGATATTTATATACCACATTCTAAAATTCCACTAGAGTGATGAAGAGGTTGGACAGCATAATGACAATGAAAGGATTTATTATAGATAATGAAATTGCAATCATTATTACAGTAGCTGCTGTTTTTTTTTTTATATAATTGAAAGATCACGAATAAAATTTGGAAAACAATATCCAGTTTATTCCCGACGTAATTCGCATGAAAGTCTAATAACTGAAAATATTAAAATCGTATGGGACTTGATTAAAATTTTGATTGCATGTTAATCTCTCTCTCTCTCTCTCTCTCTCTCTCTCTCTCTCTCTCTCTGTTCTGTCGGA
>NC_090766.1:34214598-34219598 GCF_036898095.1 Palaemon carinicauda | reverse complement strand
AAAATTTGGAATATCCCCAACTACAGCCCCATCATGACCTCTGTTTCATAAACCTTTTTTGACGTTTTTTTTTTTTTTTTCTATTCGCAAAACGAGTTGGAAATCTAACTTTCCATCAACTTTCTTTTTTTTTTTATCGTGAAATCTCATCAGCGGAGCCTTTTACCAGGTAACAATTTAGCAATAAAGCTCAGTTCTCGAACAGGTATTGCGAAATTTTCGGAACTTGTAAATTCGTTTTCTGGCGACGGAATGGTACAGGCAGACAGTTTGGAATTTGGCGCGTACAGTGTTTCATTTGTTTCGGTAAAGTCATGTCATTGCTTTTTCTCCGTTTTAAATCTGTGTTTGTTTATAGCTACTGCTGAATTTTGCGCATACAATGTTTCAATTGTTTCGTTTAAGTTATGTCATTGTTTTTCTCTGTTTTAAAACTGTGTTTGTTAATAGCTACGCTGTTCTAAAATTGTGTTTGTTAATAGCTACGCCGTTTTTAAAACTGTTTGTTAATAGCTACGCCGTTTTAAAACTTTGTTAGTTGCTACGCTGTTTTAAAACTGTGTTTGTTAATAGCTACGCCGTTTTAAAACTGTTTGTTAATAGCTACGCCGTTTTAGAATTGTGTTTGCTAATAGCTATGCCGTTTTAAAACTTTGTTAATAGTTATGCCGTTTTAAAACTTTGTTAGTTGCAACGCTGTTTTAAAATTGTTTGTTAATAGCTACGCCATTTTAAAACTGTGTTTGTTAATAGCTACGCTGTTCTAAAATTGTGTTTGTTAATAGCTACGCCATTTTAAAACTGTTAATAACTACGCCGTTTTCGAAACTTTGTTAGTTGCTACGCTGTTTTAAAACTGTTTGTTAATAGCTATGCCTTTTTAAAACTCTTTGTAATAGCTACTCCATTTTAAAACTTTGTTAGTTGCAACGCTGTTTTAAAACTCTTTGTTAATAGCTACGCCGTTTTGAAACTTTGTTAGTTGCAACGCTGTTTTAAAACTGTGTTTGTTATTAGCTACACTATTCTAAAATTGTGTTTGTTAATAGCTACGCCGTTTTAAAACTGTTTGTTAATAGCTACGCCGTTTTAAAACTTTGTTAGTAGCTACGGTGTTTCAAAACTGTGTTTGTTAATAGCTACGCCGTTTTAAAACTTTGTTTGTTAATAGCTACGCCATTTTAGAATTGTGTTTGTTAATAGCTATGCCGTTTTAAAACTCTTTGTTAATAGCTACGCCGTTTTGAAACTTTGTTAGTTATAACGCTGTTTTAAAACTGTGTTTGTTAATAGCTACGCCATTTTAAAACTGTGTTTGTTAATAGCTACGCTGTTCTAAAATTGTGTTTGTTAATAGCTACGCCATTTTAAAACTGTTTGTTAATAGCTACGCCGTTTTAAAACTTTGTTAGTTGCTACGCTGTTTTAAAAACTGTGTTTGTTAATAGCTACGCCGTCTTAAAACTGTGTTTGTTAATAGCTACGCCGTCTTAAAACTGTGTTTGTTAATAGCTACGCCGTTTTAGAATTGTGTTTGCTAATAGCTATGCCGTTTTAAAGCTCTTTGTTAATAGCTACGCCGTATTAAAACTTTGTTATTTGCAACGCTGTTTTAAAAACTGTGTTTGTTAATAGCTACGCCATTTTAAAACTGTGTTTGTTAATAGCTACGCTGTTCTAAAATTGTGTTTGTTGATAGCTACGCCGTTTTAAAACTTTGTCAGTTGCAACGCTGATTTAAAACTCTGTTTGTTAATAGCTACGCTGTTCTAAAATTGTTTGTTAATAGCTAGGCCCTTTTAAAACTGTTTGTTAATAGGTACGCCGTTGTAAAACTTTGTTAGTTGCTACGCTGTTTTAAAACTGTGTTTGTTAATAGCTACGCCATTTTAAAACTGTTTGTTAATAGCTACGCCGTTTTAGAATTGTGTTTGCTAATAGCTATGCCCGTTTTAAAACTTTGTTAATAGCTATGCCGTTTTAAAACTTTGTTAGTTGCAACGCTGTTTTAAAACTGTTTGTTAATAGCTACGCCATTTTAAAACTGTGTTTGTTAATAGCTACGCTGTTCTAAAATTGTGTTTGTTAATAGCTACGCCATTTTAAAACTGTTAATAACTACGCCGTTTTCAAAACTTTGTTAGTTGCTACGCTGTTTTAAAAACTGTTTGTTAATAGCTATGCCTTTTTAAAACTCTTTGTAATAGCTACTCCATTTTTAAAACTTTGTTAGTTGCAACGCTGTTTTAAAACTCTTTGTTAATAGCTACGCCGTTTTAAAACTTTGTTAGTTGCAACGCTGTTTTAAAACTGTGTTTGCTATTAGCTACACTATTCTAAAATTGTGTTTGTTAATAGTTACGCCGTTTTAAAACTGTTTGTTAATAGCTACGCTGTTTTAAAACTTTGTTAGTTGCTACGGTGTTTCAAAACTGTGTTTGTTAATAGCTACGCCGTTTTAAAACTGTGTTTGTTAATAGCTACGCCGTTTTAAAACTGTGTTTGTTAATAGCTATGCCGTTTTAAAACTTTGTTAATAGCTACGCCGTTTTGAAACTTTGTTAGTTATAACGCTGTTTTAAAACTGTGTTTGTTAATAGCTACGCCATTTTTAAAACTGTGTTTGTTAATAGCTACGCTGTTCTAAAATTGTGTTTGTTAATAGCTACGCCATTTTAAAACTGTTTGTTAATAGCTACGCCGTTTTAAAACTTTGTTAGTTGCTACGCTGTTTTAAAACTGTGTTTGTTAATAGGTACGCCGTCTTAAAACTGTGTTTGTTAATAGCTACGCCGTCTTAAAACTGTGTTTGTTAATAGCTACGCCGTTTTAGAATTGTGTTTGCTAATAGCTATGCCGTTTTAAAGCTCTTTGTTAATAGCTACGCCGTATTAAAACTTTGTTATTTGCAACGCTGTTTTAAAACTGTGTTTGTTAATAGCTACGCCATTTTAAAACTGTGTTTGTTAATAGCTACGCTGTTCTAAAATTGTGTTTGTTAATAGCTACGCCGTTTTAAAACTGTCAGTTGCAACGCTGATTTAAAACTCTGTTTGTTAATAGCTACGCTGTTCTAAAATTGTTTGTTAATAGCTACGCCCTTTTAAAACTCTTTGTTAATAGGTACGCCGTTTTAAAACTTTGTTAGTTGCAACGCTGTTTTATAACTGTGTTTGTTAATAGGTACGACTGCATTGTGCGCATACAGCGTTTCACTTGTTTCGTTAGTTATGTCATGGTTTTTTCTTCGTTTTAAAACTGTGTTTGTTAATAGCTACGACTGGCGAGGCAAATTTTCATTTACAATTTATTCTTCTAATTTTTTTCTTCTATTTATTGCGTTTATTATTAAACACACCAATCTTTTCTATCTTATATTGTATTATTTTCAGAATTTTTATCATATCCACGTGTCTTTATTCATAAATATAATTTTGCCTTTTTTATAAAGACAAAATGTCTGTATTATTACGTTTCCACGTTGGTAATTGTGAAGGTAAACTGGAATATTTAAATCTAAATTATGATTGAATTATATTTAAATTATATTTGAAATTATATTTAGATTATATTTGAAATTATATTCGAATTATATTTGAATTAAATTATAAATTATATTTGTCTAAATCTCGCTTCAATGTTATTTTATTATTCGAATATCACGAGAGAGAGAGAGAGAGAGAGAGAGAGAGAGAGAGGAGAGAGAGAGAGAGAATTAAAAATATCTACTATTCGCCATCTTGGAGACTTAATTTTCCTTGCATTCGTTAAAACAATTAATCATAACAGTAATTAACTTGAAGAACTGGTTTTATTTATAAGATCATTTGAAACAATGATAAATACCTCGAAAAGATTAATAGTTATCCTTCCCTTTTAATTGGAAATCCCGAAATTAATATATTACGAGCGAGTCATCTTTTTCTTAATATTTTTCTTAAATATTTTTTACCTCTTTCTCTTCCTTCTCCTACTTCTCCTTTTCCTTCTTCTCCTTCTATTTCTTTTTCTCCTCTTCCTTTTTCTCCCTTTCTTTTTCTTGCTCCTCTTTCTTTTCTTTCTCTTTCTCCTATTCCTCCAACGCTCTCTTTATCCTCCTCTTCCCTTTCTCCTCTTTCTCTTTCTCCTCCTCTTTCTCCCCTTTCTCTTTCTTTTTCTCTTTCTCTTCCTTCTCTTTTTCTTTTTCCTCCTCCTTTCTCTTTCTTTTTCTCTTTCTCTTCCTTCTCTTTTTCTTTTTCCTCCTCCTTTCTCTTTCTTCTCTTCCTCCTCCTCCTCTTTCTCTTTCTCCTCTTTCTCTTTCTCTTTCATCTCCTCCCTCTTTCTCTTTCTCCTCCTGTTTTTCTTTCTCCTCTTTCTCTTTCTCCTCTCCTTTTTCCTTCTCTTTCTCCCCTCCTTTTTCCTTCTCTTTCTCCCCCTTCCTTCTCCTTCTCTTCCTCTTTGATCTACCTCATTCTTTAATGTATAATCAATTCGACATTATTCATATTACCTTTCATTGCAAAAAAAAAAATAAATAAAAAAAATAAAAAATCATTAATCATGTTTGTTCTATCAACCATTAATTTGATTAACCTGTCCTTTCTTTAAATAATAAACTTAGCAAATATGGGCAATATAAGCTCATTAAATTAATGGTTTTATTATTTTCTTTGTTGCATTGATAACTGAGATATGTTATGATTGATAGACAGTAGATGTTATTAATTTTCGCGTTTGTCATATGGAATATATTAATATTCCGATTCTCTATTGTGGCTGTAACGGTATTATTATTATTATTATTATTATTATTATTATTATTATTATTATTATTATTATTATTATTATTATTATTATTATTATTATTATTATTATTATTATTATTATCTCGGGAGTAGACTTAGTATCAAATAATGTGAATTAACCGCAGTTATATTCCATTAGATTTCATTGGTAAATGATACATCGATGTTATGTTGGAAGCTAATTTTAATATTGTTATCTCTAATTTACTTTAAAAC
>NC_090766.1:34200016-34201598 GCF_036898095.1 Palaemon carinicauda | reverse complement strand
TGAATGAAAATAGTGAAACTGTTGAGAGAGAGAGAGAGAGGAGAGAGAGAGAGAGAGAGAGAGAGAGAGAGAGGAGAGAGAGAGAGAGAGAGAGAGAGAGAGAGACTCTGAAATCAGGAAATTAAATATTCAAATTCACGAGATTCAGGCATCTACACCAAGCAGATATAAACAAGAATATCATGAGAAATAAATTAAGACATTGTTTGAACGTGTATTCTGCTTGCAGTTATACGCGCAAAAAGTCTTATATGAAAATACACTTTCACACTTTTTTTCTTTCAGTTGTGATTTGATTTTTCTTTTAATTTGCTATTTTGAATTTTATTGAATAGAAAGGAATTTGGCATATTCGTTTTGCGGGATAAATTGCGTTTTGTGTAGTTTTATTTTCCCTTTTTAACTCTCCTCTCCATTCCGTTTTTATTCAATTTCCCTTTTCCATATTTGTTTTGCGTCGATTGACCATATTGCATTTCTTTCAATATATTCGATTTTGATTTTTTCATCAAAATATATTTTCTTTTGATCTCTAGAATAAGAAAAACAGGTTTTATATTCCCGTCAAAATCTATATTTTTCATTTCGAATTATTTATCTTCCTACCAGTCCATAACTTTCCCTTTTTTTGTAAAGGTTATTATGGATTTCAAAACGAATCTTAATTTCTTAATGTCATTAAAAATACAGACAAAATTGGATTATAAGTGCAGTAGAGAACACTCCCTTAACTACATCCTTTTTTCCTTAGTACTCAATCTTATTAAGCATCGTACATTAGTATACTTTAAGTTTTCACATTATATATACTTTGTTAAATTTTATTATCTGCTAGTGTACGCGCCCTGTAAAAAATGACTGCAGAATATTTAGATAAATATGCACACACACAGTCAACCCTTCCCATCTCCTTCCCCTTCTTTCCAACCCGGCGGTTTGGGCAATTTGTGAGCGATTGTGATTTCAGAGCGTACCTCTCAGGCCTCTCTCACCAGGGTGTGCCTATTACCTCTCCACCCTACCCGAGGGACGAGTGGAAACCGACTAGTCACAACGTTTTGGCAATGCCGCTGAGCGTTATAGGATCTATCTATCTATCTATCTATCTATCTATCTAATATATATATATATATATATATATATATATATAGTATATATATATATATATATATATATATATATATATGTTTTTCTTCTTGTCTACATCTTTTCCCCACTTTTATGTGGGGTCGATGTTTCTGGCCAGCGTTCTCCATCTACCTCTACCCCCACGCTTCATCACCGGTTAATCCCTTTGATCGAAGGTCATCCTTGACACAGTCCATCCACCTTCGCTTTGGTCTCCCTCTCCTTCTCCTTCCCTCTACCCTCCATTTCCATTAATCTCCTCCTTATATACTGTTCATCTCTTCTCATGACATGATCATACCACCTTAGTGTACTTTCTTGGATCTTATCTGATAGTTTTCTAACTCCTGTGGTACCCTTAATTACCTCATTTCCGTATCTTATCTCTTCTTGCCACCCCACACATCCATCTCAATATTCTCATCTCCTGCCACATCCAGCTTCTTCTCTTCTG
>NC_090766.1:34185016-34197516 GCF_036898095.1 Palaemon carinicauda | reverse complement strand
TGAGGTAGCCATGTCGTCCTGATGGAAGTTCCTAAAGGGTAGCTTCCCAGGGTATATTTGACTACAGTGATATTTCCAGAGAATTTTACCTTAAGGTATCCAGAATTCTAACTCCTGGAGCGAATATCCCTAAATAAATCTAATAGGGATATCGCATAATATCAGAGGACGTATTCTTGACATGTCACATGCTATCTTCACCCCGAACAGTATTAACGCTTCGAGGGGTTACAGTGACAAGAATCTGAAACGAGAATGAAAAGAGAGCCGCTCATAAGGAATCTCGCCTATACCGTTTCCAGTGTGTATCTGATGAAGGCGGTAGAACCCTCTTTATTCCTTGTAGCGATATACGAGGTGCTACAGATATTGTATTATAGGGAGGGCTCAATAAGCCCTTTTACAATAAAAGGAAGGGCGGGTCTATCAGGACGACATGGCTACCTCACCCAAAAATAGATTTTTCGCTTTGCTCAAAATCCGTTATTGGGGTTCAGGCCATGTCTTCCTGATGGAAGTTTACCAGAGCATTACAGTATCTGTGGATTCTCAACCAGTGCCGTACTCTCAAGAAAGTATTTTCCTGGTCCATCTAGACCAGAGACCTATGATGTTACCGTCATACATCATTTCATCTAAGCATGAACTATGTTAGTGCTTCCTGCCCCCTACAGGGAAGAGTCGTACTAGACTCTGGAAAAAGTCTCGAGGAGTACATAATAACTATGGATGAAAAAATGACAAGCTTGTATAGTGGTCTCGCCCTATATATTATAAAGCAAAGTTTGTATAAGAGTCACCAATGTCAGTATGAATTCCTGACATATCCCCCAATATGTCTACTCTTATTAACTATTGGATAACAGTTGTATCCGCATAGGAACAAATTTTGCATCTCTACTACCATCCCCTTAGGGTACAACGTCAACCCTTCCCAAGGAAGGGTTAAAGTGAGTGGATTTTTGCTTGAATCAGGGAACAATCTTAAAGACATACCATGATAAAAATATCCATATTTTAATCTTAATGCTCAGTACATTTCTAATAAAATGAGTGTGGGCGAATAAGACGCAGGGTTCACTATGAACTAGTTTATTAACATTTAATAAACATACATATCAGATCAACATTTATATAATTTATGAAATGTGGATGATATCCATTAAAGCATAAAGAAAACAATAAACAGAAAATATTGTTTCGTCTAATAGGAAACAGATTTGCCACTTCAATCAAATTATTAATAATAATGATACAGTCTGTATACTGTTTATATACACTAGCGTAAAAAACGCTTGGCACAAGTGTCCGTATTATGCTATAGTTCACCAACGTTAATGGAACAGTTCGTAAGGACACTTTCGTGGCCTATTGCTCAGTGTGTAGTAACATACAGTGACTACATATGCACCCTCTTAATTAATCGCCCCAAATTAATTACACTGTTCCTCACAGATTTAAAACAGAAGGTTAAAGGATTCTACCTGCTGCCACCACCGACTTCTTGAGTTGCTCCACTTGCTTCGCATAGTGCATAAAGAACACCTTGGATGACTACCAGCTGGTGTACGAACAAAGATGTTCAAAGTCCATATAAATACAGGTAAAGAAATTTTATGGAAGAAGCAACTCTTCTCGGATCATGACTAGCGGGTGTACTGTCAGGATCCGTTTTGCGAATAACACAGGTGAGTTTCGCCTATAGTTATAGATAACTTTGAACCCGAGGTTTCTCCTCTGAACAGCTGTCCTCCTATAAAGTCTGAAGTTCTATGAAGATAGACCTTTAGGCACTCCACTGGACATAGAGATGCATTTTTCTAGAGGGCAGATTCTCTAGGAACCCCACCTGTTGGTGGGTAGCTTGTTCTTGGTAAGAAACGTTGGGTCTGGAAATAGATTCAGTTCTCCCTCCAAGAACTGGGCGTGGCCTTCCTCTCCAGAGAGAACCACCATTTCACTTACTCTGGCCCCCAAAAGCGAGTACAAACAGAAATATGACTTTTACTTCAAAACATTCTAAGCGCTTTAACTATAGTATTGTGTCGGCTGCTCACATTTTCCTCCTCGCTAAGGAGAGAAAATCATGAGATGTAGGTTCCTGGTTTTCTGTGATGAAGCGAAGACAGTCAACTTCTGTACTCGCTGAGACAGGGATGGATCCGGCAGCGGTACGAATTTTAGTCGTAGTTCCAATGCCAGAGGGAACCACACGCTATTTGACCACTTGTGGGCCACTATTGCCGCCTTCCCTTTGAAGGATCTCAGTTTGTCAAGGACCTTCAAAAGGAGGTAGTGCGGAGGGAACAGATAAATACTGGACCATCTGTTCCAGTCTAGGGACATAGCATTCACTGCCTCCGCTAGCGGATCCTCGTATGGGGACACATAACGATCTATTTTCTTGTTGTCTTTCGTCACAAAGAGGTCTATCTGCAGCTCCGGGACTTGACTCGAGATGAAGGAGTACGATCCCGCGTCTAGGGACCATTCTGACTCTATTGGTGTAAACCTAGATAGAGCGTCCGCTGTCACATTGCAGAACCCCTGGATGTGAACTGCTGACAGGTGCCATTTCTTCCTTTCTGCCAAACGGAATATGGCCAACATCACTTGGTTGATTTGAAGTGACCTCGACCCTTGTCGATTCAGGCATCTCACTATCACCTCGCTGTCTAGAACCAGTCTTATGTGGGTCGAGTGGCGAGGAGATACTTTCTTTAGTGTCAGAAGCACTGCCATGGCTTCTAGAAAGTTGATGTGAAATGACTTAAAAAGATTGGACCAAGCTCCTTGGACTCTCTTCTGATGAGAGTGACCTCCCCAGCCTTCCTTTGAAGCGTCTTTGTGGATAGTTACTGACGGGGGAGGAGGTTGAAGAAGTATCGATTTCTTCAATTGCTTGGCATTGGACCACGGCTTGAGAAGCGTTCGCAGTCGAGTCGGTAGTGGTCTTATTAGATCTCTTTGCGCGTTTGATGCGTATTTTCTCCAGACTCCTGTTGCATCCTTTAGCTGTGCTCTTAGCACTGGATCTGTTATCGAAGCAAACTGTAGAGAGCCCAGCACTCTCTCTTGATCGCGTCTTGATATCCGTTTGGATTTCAAGTCTCTTGACAGATCCTGCTATCTCTTTCCTCTTCTTCCCAAGAATGGAAAGTCGATGTGACTCCAAATTCCAGTGGATTCCCAACCACTGAATTTTTTGAGCTGGAGAAAGTCGAGACTTTTTTATCTTGATCTTGAATCCCAGATGTTCCAGGAACTGGATCACTATCTTAGAAGCTTGCATGCATTCTGTCCTGGATGCTGCCCACACCAGCCAGTCATCCAAGTAGGCTACAACTTGGACCCCCTTTAGGCGTAATTGATGGATGGCTGCGTTCGCGAGCTTCGTGATAATCCTTGGGGCTATGTTTAGCCCGAAAGGCATGGCTCTGAAGGCGTAAAGTTTTCTATGTAACTTAAAGCCTAGGTAGGAGGAGAGGTGACGATAAGCCAATAAGCGTCAGACAAGTCTATAGAGACAGTATATGCCCTTTTGGGCAGTAGGGTCCTCATGTGTTGAAGTGTGAGCATTCTGAACTTGTAGTTCACTATGAACTTGTTGAGTGGCGACAAGTCTAGAATGACTGAGTTTTTCTGAGTCCTTCTTTGGAACACAAAACAGCCTTCCTTGGAATTTGATGGACTTAACTTTACGGATTACTCTTGTCTAAGAGCTCTCGGACATATTCTTCCAGAACGGGGGTTGAGTGTTGGGAGAATTGAGGAAATTGAGGTGGAGGAAGACTGCTCCAGCTCCAACCTAGTCCATTCTTTATTAGGGTGTGGGCCCAGCGATCGAAGGTCCAGCGATCCCTAAATAGCTGTAGTCTCCCTCCTACTGTAAGTATCTCACTTCTGCTGTTGTGGACCTGAGGCCTTGCCTCCTTGACCGCGTCCTCCCCCTGGATCCCCTTCCTCTTGAAGGGCGTCTAGAAGAACCTCTGGCTGTTCCTCTAGCCTTCGAACGAAAGGAAGAAGTCTGCCTTTCAAAGGCTGGGTTAAAAACTGGCGACTGAGTCGCCACTTGTTGAGGTACCAGCTGGTACGTGGTTGGAGGTTGTGCCATTATCTGAGGCACCGCGGTCACAGGGAGTTGTTGTTGTTGTTGCTGTCGGTAGGGTATAGCCGGCCGAGAGGATGGCCTAGGCCTTTTTGTCTTCCTCTTGGGTTGGGGACCCTCATCCGGAGAAGACTTTCTCTTAAGATCTAAGCCCCACTTTTTGAGAAGGTTCCTATTCTCTGTGGCAGCCTTGTCTACTACCTCTTTAACCACTTCGTTGGGAAAGAGGTCTTTACCCCAGATACGAGAGGAGATCAGTTTCCTCGGTTCGTGCCTCACGGCAGCCGAGGCGAACACGAACTCTCTACAGGATCTCCTAGCTTTAATAAAGCTATAGAGATTCTTCATAACTCTGGCCAGATGGGTTTTGGCCGCTACCATAAACATGTCCTGGATCTTGGGGTCACTTGCCATCGTTTCTAATGTCGTTTGCAACGACATCGATGCCGCAAGTCTTTCCTTCGTCTCTTGCTCTCTGCACAAAGAGAACCTCCGACAGTTTTGGAAGTTCCTCTCCAAACTGACGTTCAGCAATATCAGCTTCCAGCTTCCCGACTGAGAAGGTAAGGTGTACGTCCTTCCAGTCTTCTTGGTCCAAGGGCAAGGTCAGAGATAACGGCTTGCACTCCTCCAAGGAGGGGCATGGTTTCCCTGCCTCCACCGCCTTTAAGGCTGCCTTATATCCCTTTTCCATGAAGGAAAAGGCGCTGGTAGGAGAGGCCACAAAGGAGGGAAGTTTCTTACTCAAGGCTGGCACCTTTGAGTTCGTGAAGGCCCTCTCTTTCATCGAGCTCGCTAGTAACACCTGAGCTTTACTATGGTAAACAACTATGACCTCCTTCGGCTCCGTCTTCTCCTTTGAGGCTGGCTCCTTCCTAAGGCGGACATAGCAGTCCGGGTAAGAATCTTTGTTGGGCCAAAATTCCACCTCTTCCAGGGGAATTGCTCCCAACTTTTCTGATATTACGATCTTCCCGATTGTCATTGGCATGTGTTCGGCATACCTTCAAGGATTGGTATCCGAGCACAAAAGAAGATCCTTCACATTGAGTCGCTTCTGAGGCCCACGTGATGCTGCAAGTCTACGTATCTCCAGTTTCATTGCAGCTTCCTTCTCATCATTCTTCTTTTGAATTTGTTGGATCATCTCAACAATAGAAGAAAGAGTCCATCCCAGTTCATCTAGGATAGCAGACGATGTAGAGGGAACAGGTTCTGGGTCCGGAATCGATGTAACCGACACCTCGTTGATTTCTTCCTCTTCTACTTGAGGAGCCTGGGACAGCTCCTCCTCCTGACCTTCTCTTAGAAGGTCCTTCTCTGTAGAATCCGACACCTCCGACATCTCATCGTCCAATTGGATGCCTTGAAGGGCGGCCGAGACTTCAGAATCTACCGGATTCTGGGCAGTTGGTATCTTCACCTGAGGTTGAGGAATGACTGCATCACCCGATGCTTTAGGGAAAAGGTAAGCCCTCATCTTCTCATTTGGAAGGTAGGGGCCTGAGGTGTTTTTCAGAAAACCCCTCGCCCAGTTTCGTAACTTTTCCCTGGCAGCATCCCTTGACTCCGTCGACTTGGGGTCGTCAAAAGCCTCGGTAATCAGGTTAGAACATACTGTACAAACCTGAGGGTCCCAATACCGGAGATCACCTCTGGAGGCTGCGCATGCTGCATGCCTCCTGCAAAACTGATGTTCACAGAAGTCCTTACTGCGGACATTACAAAACACACTCCCGCACTTCGGATGGTCCTCCTGTAAAGAGAAGAAAAATTCATGAGTATCAAGTGAAGGCTTTTCACTTATATTAGAACATGTAGCTTACACAGTAAAGCTAAAAGAAAGAAGGAAAGACACATACTTGTATTTCCTGTCCAGCCAACTGCTGTAACCTCCCAAGATATTAAAACTAAGGTTAATTCTATTCTAGAATACCTTATGTAATTTTCTAAACGGAAATTTGAGGTGTAGTTCACACCTTGAAATAAAGTTTTAATATACGGGATAGAATGAATACAGAAAGAACTCACTTTCTATATATTGTATACGGTCTCAGCAAAAGGCTGTACAAGATAACATTAAGTATGAAGAAATAACTTTAGTGTTACCACAAGCTCTGCACTGTAGTTTTATTAATGCAGTGTGTACTACTCTACAAAAATAGTAACTACTGTACATGGCATGCTGTTGTGCCAGCCGGCATTTACCCCTGTATAGTTCAAAGATATACTACCTTTAAACTAATAGGCGGCAGGTCACTGGTTCCCAATGATTGCCGGCCGGCAGCTGAAAACACTAACACCCGGCTGCAGACGCTAATCGTAGTGGCCAGCAGATTTCGGGATGTGTTCCCACTGCCGGCAGGCAAAGGTAGCAATACCCATGCCTGCCGGCAGTGGCTAAGAACCAGAGAACCTACACCTGCCCGGCTGCCAGCTGTTAAGCCGGCAGCCGGGCTAGGGATACAACACACAAGTCAGAGAAACAGTATGGATGTAAGGTTATAAAGCGGCATTGCCATACGACCTTCCATCCAGAAAGAGTGAACATATGGAAGGGGAGAATGTAGCATTCAGACTTCCAAGGAACCCATAGCCTGCCGTACTCTACCAGCGGACATGGAAGGGAGACCAAGGGAGGTCTGGGGTTCACTCTGCAAACGAAAGGGTCTCTGCCGGCCGAAAAGTAATTGCCGGCCGGCAGAGAGCTGAGTTGGTCCTCCGTCCTAACCTACACTAGGAACGGAAGTAGGACTGCGGCCAAAGATGCAATGTCTAGGCCATCACTAAGAAAGAGAAAAGGGGGGGGGGGAAGGGATAAGGGTCCTATATACTTCGTTCTAGCAAGAGACACTAAGCAGTTAGGGAAGCTCATCCTAAGCTAGAGTTGTCTATTAGGGAGGAAGACTGGCAATACTTGCTATCCTCCTCCCACCCAGAACAAAGTTAAGTGAAGTTATTTCATCAGGCAAGGGAGAAAACTCATTCTCCAGCACGAGAAAAACAACACAGGACAGTCTGCTAGAATAGTAGAGGAAGGAATCATCGTACAGAATCCTTCAGACGTGGACTAGGGAAGCAAAGCTTCCTGTGCCCGCACCTAACCTAGCAAAGGAAACTCATTCTCTATGCTAGGAAGAAGCAGACCACAGACTAGAAACTCTGATGTTCTGGCCCAACCCAAAAAAACAGTCACTCTGCTTATCAGGTTAGGACAGACATATCCTAGTATAGTTATACCTGAATATTATTCAGATAGAACCGCTAGGATTAAGCCTAAGGCTTACTCAGAAGGAGAGAGGGATTGAACCTAGTCTCCAGAGCAGAAAAGAACAATCGGGGATGTGCGAAAGTATACTACAGTACCATAGGCTACTAGCCTAGGTGCGGTGAGAATCGATTACATAAATCACCGAAACTCTCTCGTATACAATCTTGGAAAGAAAATTCAACAATATCTTACATGTATAAAATATTTGCCTATAGCTTCAGTAACATAACACTCGGAAAAAACTATATCATGCATGAAAGTACTAGGGCCACACGCCTAGGCTACTAAGCATCGCGAAGGGCCAGATCGGTTACCTAAATCGCCGAACTAAAAACTAACGGCATCATATAAGCATTCCTAGAGGAACTAAATAGCTAAATTATTAAAGCATAATAAACTGGGAACGTCGCTCTAGCTAACCAAATGACCCATATATAGCGAGCGACAGCATCCAGGATGCCTCCGGTAGGCAACAGCTCTTGTTTACGTCAATATCACTTTTGATTTAATTCAAAACAACAAGAGCTTACATTTATATAAAGTAAAGATAATGCTCAACTTTCCAGAGGCAGAAGAGGCCGGAGGAGGCATAATAATGTTGAATTATATCCAAAATAAGGAGAGAACACAAGGCAAAACACCGAGTAGTAAAGCTACACGAAAAGGAATAAAGAGGGCGCTACCGCCTTCATCAGATACATACTGGAAACAGTATAGGAGAGATTCCTTATGAGCGGCTCTCTTTGCATTCTCGTTTCAGATTCTTGTCACTGTAACCCCTCGAAGCGTTATTACTGTTTGGGGTGAAGATAGCCATGTGACGTGTCAAGAATACGTCCTCTGATATTATGCGATATCCCTGTTAGATAGGGATATTCGCTCCAGGAGTTAGAATTCTGGATACCTTAAGGTAAAATTCTCTGGGAATATCACTGTAATCAAATATACCCAAGGAAGCTACACTTTAGGAAATTCCATCAGGACGACATGGCCTGAGCCCATATATATATATATATATATATATATATATATATATATATATATATATATATATATATATGTGTGTGTGTGTGTGTGTGTACATATATATATATATATATATATATATATATATATATATATATATATATATATATATATATATATATATATATATATATATATAATACATATATATATATATATATATATATATATATATATATATATATATATATATATATATAATACATATATATATATATATATATATATATATATATATATATATATATATATATATATACAATGTGTACACACACATACATACAAAGATGTATGTACATACACATGTAAATCACTTGGGAAAAAAAAAAAAAAACACCTACATAAAAGTAACCTTTGAAAAGCGTCAAGATGTACATGCCTCATGAATAATTCTAATCTTTCACTGTCCTTTTTATTCATCTATGAAGAACAGCATTACGTAACTCAAAGAAACACGACCTACGGGAGACTGACATCTTTTCTTGTGTTAAAAAGAATACGGAATAAGCATATTTTAAGACAAGAAAAAGTAGTGAATACGTTGGAGGTTAATAATATTCCAAATTCCTTAAGAAATCGCTGATGTAAGGGTTTAAAAGGCCACTCGTGGATGGCAGAGGTAAGGGACAGTGACAGGGTAATGCCCTAGAGACTAACCCTTTACACATATGATAAACGTAAAAGCTCCTCTCCACCCAAGCTAGGAGCTAGGACCAACAGCAATGGCTGCTGATGACTCAGCAGATAGACATATAGGCTCTCCTAAACGCCCCATCCTTGGCTCACAAGGATAGTGAGGAAGTAGCGACCAAAGGAACTAACGAGTTTGAGAGGGACTCAAACCCCAGTCTGGCTATCAACATGCAGGAACGTTACCACATAGGCCACCACAACCCTAAGAGTATTAAGAGTAAAGAAACTCTTGGTTTAATATTGGGTTATCTTCAAGAATTATAATTGTCTAAAGATATTTGTTTCGAAGAACTGACTGGCAAAGGAACTACTTGGTTGGTTTAAAGGTTTAAAGGCTGCTCACGAATGGCAGTGGCAAGGGACAGTGACAATACCCAAGAGTGGGGCCATATACATATAAAATAAATTTCCAAGCCCCCTCTCCACCCAAGCTAGGACCAGGGAGGGTCAGGTAATGGCTGCTGATGACTCAGCAGGTAGCTCACAAGAATGGTGAGGTTGCAGACACAACAAGAAACTATCGAGCTACAACGTAACTCGAAACCCAGTCCGGTAGATCACCAGGCAGGGACGTTTCCAATAGACCACCACAACCCTAGAACTGATTGACGAAGTAGGTAATTGAATTGTAGAATTGATTGGTGATGATAGATTAAAGTATGTTAGATATATTTGTTGGATATAACGAGTTAACTCAGGCTCTGCTCTTGGGATTACTATTAAGAGAGGATTAATGGATTCAGTTACTCGTTATTCGTAGAGAATCTGATGCAAAATGTTTTAATCTTGAAGGATACTATAAAACATCTGATTAAGACTGCCTGGGATGTTTTGACGCCTTGGAAAACTCCTTAAGTACGTCACACTTTAGAACATCATTTTAAAGGTTTCAAGATTCTGATCAATGATGTTCTAATCTATAATGATACTGTCAAACATCTTAGTAATATTGCCTGAAATGTCAGACTTTTTGGAACACATTCCTAACATCTTAAAGAGACTTCCTGGAATGTCAATTTTTTTGCAACACTACTAACATCCCAAAGTCTTTAGAACATCGTTTTAAACGTTTCATGAATCTAATGTATGATGTTCTGAATTATAAGGATATTATAAAACATCTTAAAAGAGACTTCCTGGAGTGTCAGAATTTTTTTGGAACACTCCTACCATCCCACACTCTTTAGAACATCGTTTTAAACGTTTCATGAACCTAATGTATGATGTTCTAAACTATAAGGATATTATAAAACATCTTAGAAAGACTGCATGAAATGTCAGACTATTTGGAATACTGCGAACATCTTAGACACTGCTAAGTTTGACCTCCAAACCTCTGGCGCAGTATATATCGGGTCAAGAACTTTGGACGTCAACCTCGAAATAATGAAGGAGGACTTGGGCACGTTTATATGGAGTAAATCACCTCAAGTGAATTAACTTCTTGATTAAAGTTTTCTGGGTTATAGAGGCAGTTTATCTTCTCGCAGTAGGTCAGAGTGGGGGGGGGAGTGAGAAAGTGTTTTAGTTTTTGTTCTTCAATTTTCTAAAACTTAATCTTAGTAAAGAATTAAGCAAAATCATTTTTAAGAGTTTCACTTTTGTTCTTAAGAGTTTCCTTTTGTTCTTAAAAGTTTCAATTTTGTTCTTAAAAGTTTCACTTTTGTTCTTAAAGGTTTCACTTTTGTTCTTAAAAGCTTTACTTTTTTTCCTTAAAAGAGTTTCCCTTGTGTTCTTAAAAGTTTCCATTTTGTTCTTAATAGTTTCACCTTTGTTCTTAAAAGTTTCACCTTTGTTCTTAAAAGTTCTCTTTTTGTTCTTAAAAGTTTCACTTTTGTTCTTAAAAGTTTCACTTTTGTTCTTAAAAGTTTCCCTTTGTTCTTAAAAGTTTCCCTTTTGTTCATAAAAGTCTCAATTTGTTCTTAAAAGTTTCACTTCGTTCTTAAAAGTTTCACCCTTGTTCTCAGAAGTATCACTTTGTTCTTAAAAGATTCAGTTTTGTTCGTAAAAGTTTCACTTTTGTTCTTAAAAGTCTCACTTTGTTCTTCAACGTTTTGTTTTTATTCTTCAGTTTTTTAAAACTTCGTAATGAATTAAACAAAAATGTTTGTTTTTAATGTAAATTAGCTTTGATATGAAGTAATGGTAATATTAAAAACTTGATTTTTTTGAAGAATTTAACAAAATTATTTGTTTTTAATGTAAATTAGCCCAGGTATGAAATAATAGCAATATTAAAAATCTAATCTTCGTAAAAAATTAAACAACTATTTGGTTTTGAAGTAAATTAGAGATAACAATATTAAAATTACCTTTCAACATAACATCGATATATCATTTACTAATGAAATCTAATGGAATATAACTGCGGTTAATTCACATTATTTGATACTAAGCTTGACTGTTCATAAAGTAATCTATGTGAATGAACCAATTAGATTTAATGACAATATTAATGTGAAGAAGAAGAAGAAGAAGAAGAAGAAGAAGAAGAAGAAGAAGAAGAAGAAGAAGAAGAAGAAGAAGAAGAAGAAGAAGAAGAAGAAGAAGAAATTATAAAAAAAAATAAGAAGAAAACAATAAAATAAAAATAAACAACAACAAAAGGAATAATAATGATAATGATAATGATAATGATAATGATAATGATAATGATAATGATAATGATGATGATAATAAAAATAATAATAATAAAAATAATAAAAACAATAATAATAATAACAATAGTAATGATACCAATAATAATAATAATAATAATACCGTTACAGCCACAACAGAGAATCAGAATATTAATATAATCCATATGACAAACGGGAAGATGAATAATATTTATTGTCTATCAATCATTGCATATCACAGTTATCAATACAACAAAAAAATAATAAAACCATTAATTTAATGAACTTATATCGCCCGTATTTGCTAAGTTTATTATTTAAAGAAAGACAGGTTAATCAAATTAATGGTTGATAGAGCAAACATGATTAATGATTTTTTATTTTTTTTTTTTTTGCAATGAAAGGTAATATGAATAATGTCGAATTGATTATACATTAAAGAATGAGGTAGATCGAGAAGAAGGAGAAGGAAGGGTGAGAAAGGGAAGGAGAAAGGGGGGGGGGAGAAAGAGAAAGAGGAGAACGAGAAACAGGAGGAGAAAGAGATAGAGGAGAAGAAAGAAAGAGAAGTAAGAGAATGAGGAGAAAGAGAAACAGGAGGAGGATGAAGAGAAGAAGAAGAAAGAGGAGGAGAAAGAGAAAGAGAAGAAAGAGAAAGAAAAAAAGAAAGAGAAAGAGGAGAAAGAGAAAGGAGGATGAGAAAGAGAAAGAGGAGAAAGAGAAAGGAGGAGGAAAAAGAGAAAGAGGAGAAAGGGAAAGGAGGAGGCGAAAGAGAAAGAGGAGA
>NC_090766.1:34160016-34177516 GCF_036898095.1 Palaemon carinicauda | reverse complement strand
AAAACTAAACAACCTTAAAACTATATTTCCTTATATTCTAGAATATTTAACGAAAAACACCAGCAACCACACTTATAACCATAATAATCACTTAATACTAAAATAAACTGCAGTCAAAATCTCAAAATAACTAACAAAAACTTAAAACTAAAAAAAAAAACCACACAAGGGCTAACAGTCCTTTCAAGCCCACGCAACAACTCGGTTGCAACGCCACACTATGGCAACACTGACACTCAGTCAATACAAAATGTATTCATTGATTTAAGCCGTGAGCGTAATCATAATCATCATCATCATCATCATATTCATCATCAGCATACGTATTAACCAGGTACAAAAGAAATTCAAAGTCCGGTGATCAATAGGTCTTTCGTTTCAAAGAGCAGTCAAATAGAAATCCTTTATAACAATCCAGGCCATCAACACTATCTTCAGTCAAAACAAAATGTTCTTAAAAGGAATAAGTAATTCCAAGGAGGAATCACGGCCTGAAAATAAAAAACAAAACACTTACAAACACTCCTAGCTAAGTAAACTATCACACTATAATAAAAGATAAATAATAAATAGTTCCTATTATTCACAATCACGACAAGCAAAGATAAACAAAACTGTACTTACTGTCAAAATAATCAAAACACTTCCACGCTGGTAAGAAAAATAATAGATATAATCCAGCATTCAATCACACAACTGCTTCAGGACGCAGTCAATCAAAAAAAGCATTCGCTCCGAAACATTCACCACTGTCGTAACCTAACTAAAAAATGTAAACAAACAATCTCATTTAAACCAACAGTCTTTCTCACCACAAACGATCGTTAACCTAACTACTTTCACTCGCTAATACAATATCTCTCTCTCTCTCTCTCTCTCTCTCTCTCTCTCTCTCTCTCTCTCTCTCTCAGGATTTGGCAAAAACAAAAATAAAATAAAACAAAAAATAAATCCTCCACATTCCTCCCCCCTTACTTTGCCAAATCCTTCTCACACAACACTTACATTATTTTTTTCATAACCCAGTCGCAGTCGGGAACGGGACCTCTACTCCGAGTAACTGGGCCTCCATACACTCTCTCATTCGTTTCTTCCTTATCACAATCATTCGCTACATTAACACTATTCTTATCTAAATCCCTATCATCTAATATATCATGTACAATCCCATCTACCTCGTTCTCGTCTGGCCCTATAATTACACTCATTTCTGTAAACAGTTCATCCATTTCATCAAAATCATTCTCAACTTTAGCAAAAGATTCATTCATGCTACTTATCATTCTCCTGTCTCTCATTCTTGCGCTATTCATTTTTTCTTTTACATCATCTAACGAAAAGCCACACACACTAAGTATCATTCATACTCAGCCACGTTTCATCTGTATTAATACATTTATCTTCCACACTCACTTGTACATTTACACCCTTGTCATACTTATTCGTATTCTTACTTTTACTTATAAAATTTCCCCTTCTTTCATCTTTACTTAAAGCTCTTGTATTCTTCCTTTTCTTATATTCTACTAACACCAACTGTTTACCTTCCAGACCTAAGTCCTCATACATACTAGGTTCACCCTTGTTCCTTTTCAACCATTTACTCATCCCATTCTCTTGGATATACTCAGGTACCTCTTTCCATTTACGCAACTGGTTGTGGTGGGCCCCAATTTTTTCCACAATACCACCCACACACAACTTACCCACAACGTAACTTAATCCACTCGAACCAACTTCTAACACCTCATAGGGACCTTCAAATTTATCACGCACCTTATTTACATTCATTCTACCCTTTTCAATTACTTCTTTCATCACTCTCTCACCAACTTTAAAGCTTTCAAACCTCTTATTTGCTTTCCTCCACACATCTCTATCATCCTCCGACACACCCAACCTCGGTCTTATTATCTTTTCAAAATTTAACACAAACTTACATGGAGACATACCCGTACTCTTATGCACTGTTGCATTGTAAGCCCACAACGCTCTACCAACATACAAATTATCTTTTCAAAATTTAACACAAACTTACATGGAGACATACCCGTACTCTTATGCACTGTTGCATTGTAAGCCCACAACGCTCTCACAACGCTCTACCAACATACAAATCCCAATCATTACCACATGTACTCATCATTCGCAAAATTTCAGTTAATGTTCTTACAGTCCTTTCAGCCAACCCATTCGCACTTGGCATATAAGGAGTCGAATACACATGTTCAATACCCCATTCTCTTAACATCTGCTCAAACTCCCATCCAACAAACTCAGGGCCATTATCACTTAACATTCTCACAGGCTTACACACACACATCGGCAACATCACTTGACCAACCATTCTTGCAACAGTCTCGCTCCGTTTATCCTTGATGGGTATAGCATAGGTAAATTTACTCATGTGATCAACCATAACAATCATTCCCACATGTCTTCTCGCAGTCACAGGCAACGAAACACAGTCAATCACAAACATCTCAAATGGTTCTTTCATACGTAATCTCAAAACAGGCGGATTAGCATGCACTCTGATACTTTCTGACAATCTTCACACGTAGTCGCTACATCCTTACATATCTGACTCAACCCAGGTGTAAACAATCTCTCACGCATGCATTCCCATAATTTATTCTTACCCATATGCCCATATCTGTCATGCACTAACATACACATACTTACTGCTGCATGCATTGGAAACACAGGAACATATATATCTTCATCCATTCCTTTATGTAGAAAATAAACAATATTCTTACACACAATAAGTCTCTTACTAACTTTCTTATACACCTCTAAATCAGACGGCCATTCTTCTACCTCAATACTATTCAACATACATTCACGTAACCTTTTAATTTCCTCACATTCATCTTGCATTTCTTCCACCTCCTCTTTAGTCAGTAGATCATCCTCACTCCTCGTAATATCAACCATGCCAACAAAATTCGCCATAAATACACTATTATCTTCTATCACAACTACTTCACATCCATTCTTCAGAAGCAAACCACTACCAATATCAACTGATAAATCATGCAATCTTAAAAAGTCAATTCCTATCAAAAAACAACTAGGCATCTCATTCTCTCCCATTACAATAAAATTATGTTCCACCTCCATACTTCCCAGTTTTACTTTCAAACGCACTTCTTCCCAAACTAGCAAACTTCCTTTACCTATCTCATGAATTCTCACACTCGTACATTGCCTTTTCACTTCCCAATTGTACCGCTCTATTTCCTTGATAACAGACATATTCACTAATGACACTTGCGCACCTGTATCAATTAAACTACAGTATTCATTCTCATTTATACCCACATACGTCATCATTCTTCCTTTTACACCATGCATACAAATGTTTACTCTCCTATCAATAGGGTCATCCTTATCACACCCATGGTCATCTTCGCTATCTTCCATGCTCATACCACTCGGATTCAAGTCACTCGGACAATCCTCCTTCTTACTTAACAACTTGCAACATCTTTCATTACATTGTAACCTTAATATATACTCCCTTTCAATCTCTTTATTTGCTCGATACTGCATCGGACGATTCCACCCAAAATACAAATAAACAGTGACACCATATAACATACTTACTACCAACAATACTTTTGATAACAATTCACCCTCAAGCATACTATCCTCCTCCTTATATGCCATTTCTTTCGATACTTCATTCCTAACACTCATTCTAAGCTCATCTACACTGGCAGGTATATCCCTATTCAAACCCTTCAATTTAAACTTATTTAACCCGCACAAAATACATTTATACACCATGTCATCCCCTTCAAAACTTTTTACCATCACTAAATCTTCCGGCAACCTTTCAAAATTACTATCATTCTCGCTACTGTCTTCTATCTTACCATGCATTCTTGACATCGCATCTGCTATCACGTTCTTACTCCCAGGTACATATTCTAGCTTAAAGTCAAATTCATTTAAATCCTCTATTGTCCTCGCAACTCTAGCATTCACAGACTCTTTCCTGATCATGTACACTAGGGGCTGATGGTCAGTACGCACAATAAATTTCACACCATACAAAAATACCTTCAACGCTTTCACGCAAAACCTTATCGCAGCCAACTCCCTTTCAATCGTGGAATACTTTCGCTCAGCCTTATTAAATGCTTTACTTACATACGCTATCACTCTCAACTGTTCATCTCCGTTTATTCTTTACATTTGAACCAAGCAACCACCCATACTAATCCCACTAGCATCCGTATATAACTCTAGCATACTCGCATGTTCACTATAATTGGGAAAGGCCAAAGTGACGTCTCTCGCAGCCTCTTCTTTCAAGTTTTCAAATGCTTCAATCATACGCTCATCCCATTTCAGTCTCGTACTATTTCTCTTACCTGTCCACTCATTCAAAGGCTTCCCTATTCCCGAACAATCTCTGACAAACTTCCGACCAAATTCAATTAACCCAAGAAAACCTCTCAACTCACGCACCGTATGAGGACGTGGAAACTCTCTCACCTTACTCACAAACTTTTCACTCTTCCTTATACCCGATTCACTCACCACATGCCCAAGAAATTCCACCTCCCCGGCCAACCATGTACACTTTTCAAGCTTAACTTTCACACCAACTTCTATCAACCGTTCTAATACTGCTCCAAGCAACTGCATGTGTTCCTCAACAGTCTCACTAGCAATCAAAATATCATCAATAAAAACAGTCACCTTCTGTCTATCAAACCCAGCCAAAACTACATTCATTGCCCTCTGGAAGGCTGCAGGCGCATTACCAAGGCCAAAACTTAATCTTTTAAACTGATAATGACAATTTCTACTTGAAAATGCCGTAATGGGCCTGCTCCCCTCTGCCAGAGGCATCTGGTAATAGCCCCTAACTAAATCTAACTTTGTAAAAACTTTCATACCATGCATCTTATACACACAGTCAGACACTACATTCATCGGAAAACGTTCTTTAACAGTTACTTCATTCACCTTCCTATAATCAATACACATCCGTAAACTTCCATCCGGCTTTCTTACAGGTACAATAGGGCTATTCCAGGCACTCTCACTCCTTTCTATTACACCCATTTGCTCTAACTCCTGGCACTGCTCTTCTATTTCTCTGGCAATAGGCGGAGAAAAATGTCGGGGACGCTGATATATGGGGGTATCATTACTAAGAACTATCTTAAATTCAGGCAGCTTTGATCCCCCACAATCCTCGTCACCGCGACTCAAAACTCTCCGTCTATCCCATAACATCCTATACAATTGTTCTCTTTCTCCCTCACTTATATTCTCATCTACATTAATTCTTTCTTTCAAACTTTCATAGTCCCAATCGTCATCCTGCTTTATCTTACCCGTCATAACACGTCTCAATTTAACATACCTTTCATCCTCTACATTGACCAACGTATACATACATCCCATGCAATCACCCTCACGTATACCCCGTATTCTCTTCCTCCTTACAGTCGGCAACAAGCTCACATACACCTTCGGCTCCTGCAAATTCAAAATACCATCATACACATGCACACTTGCTTTCACCAAATTACTTGCTTCCGAACCTTCCACTACATATTCACAACTGTCACTATTGGCAATTCCCAGACTATTCGGCCATGCAACTTTTACACTGACAACCTCACTTGCATCTTTTGACAATTTAACACCTTCTTTTGCTATTAACGGCACACCTTTCCATACCTTCGTACATACACTACCATCTTCATTCAAATAAAATTCCCCACAAAATTTACCCTTAACTTTCATCTCTATCATATTTACACTAGGATGTACAATCATACCGCATTTTTTCAAGAAGTTATAACCTAACAACACATCGTATTTGTCATTTACTCCCTCAACCACATAAAAATCATTATCTTCCATCATCAGCCCCCCAATCATGACATTTTCATGTAACTTTCCTTGCACAGACATACTTAAATTACCGATACCTTTCACTTCACCTTTACACCCCCTAAATTCACACACATCCCTTGCCTTGTCGTATGCATTCCTAAACATTAAATTGACACCACAACCAGTATCAATCAGACCAACTAGCTCTATTCCATTAAAATTTACTTTTGCACTCATGCAATCATAAGCTCTTTCGCCCATCATGTCTTCATGTAGTAAACCTTCACGAACATGCATCACATTCACTCCGCACACACTCGAGGACTCACCCAGCTGAACCCTCTTACACTCTAGTTTCCCGAACATCCTGGCGGATTTACTCCCTTCTTCCTACATACCCTAGCTACATGCCCATCTGCACCACATTCAGTACACTTACCCCGTGGCTCCTTGCACATTCTAGCATAATGACCATCCTTACCACAATTGTCGCAAATCACATTTGTACGATTACTCCGACATCCACTCGCTATGTGCCCTGTCATACCACACCGATAACATTTTACCCCTTTCTCTTTCTTGCACTCGCTAATTCTATACCCTACCTCACCACATCCAAAACAAGCACCTAGAGCCCATCTACATTCATTCTTCTTATGTCCTACTTTCCCACATCTATAACACTTCTCTTCACGGATACAACTACCTGACCTATCTTGCGGCGCACTAGCACTCCTATCCCTCCAAACCTGATTCCCTTGCCTAAACCCTTCATTTGTCCTTACAGGTATTCCCACATTACTCGCCCTAACACTCCTATCTACTACACTATCAGCTACCCTCATCGGTCCTCTCATAACAGCATCTCTAAAACTAACAAATTCTGGCACACTTTCCTCCATTCCAGTTCTTACACTCACAGATTTACTTTCTTTCATACACCTATCCAACTCGTAATCCTCAACTATCTCTAAAATATCATCCCATGTCAATCTTTCTTTCGTCCACCTCATTTTCTCCTTCCGTTTCAAATTAACAAACTCAGCAACATTCTCGGGTACCGTAGCCAAAAACTTCTTCATTAACTCCTTATTCTCATTTATACCTTCATCCCCATACTTCTTCCTAGCTAAAGTTTCCAACCTACTTACGTACATTGATATAGCTTCTCCTGCATTCATCCTTGCCTCATCAAAATCATTCTTACGCTTATACCTAACACTCCTTTTCATACGTTTTACCTGCTCAATTATTCTCTTTTTCACACTTTCATAATCAACGTCACCTACACTCATTATCACCCCATACATCGTCAACAAATACCCAGTCAAATATTCTCCTAACTCCCTAGCCCAAACTCTTTTACTATCACCATACTTATCCTGACAATACCTCTCATACTCCTTGAAAAAAATCATATACATCCCTACTGCTATGCTCATTGAACCTTTCACACCGAGGTACCTCTCTCATAAACACAGTCTTACACACATCACGTTCATTCTCACTGCTATCATCACTGTCTACTCCCTAGTTACCTTCTTCCTCATTTGAATATAATGAATCCACTTCCACACTTAAATTCCTATCCTTAACCATTCCCTTCTTACCCTTTTTCTTACTTACCACTTTCACCCATTCACGATCGTCCTTGCTATCAACCTGATACTTTTTCTTCTCTTTCTTCACATCACTTTTACCTTTCCTTTCATCTTTCCTCTCACCTTTCTGTTCATCCTTACTATGCCTAATTCCCCTATCTTCAATATCACCATCACTATTGCTACTATCACTATCACTTCCTTTCCCATTATCACCTACCTTAACCTTCTCTTCCACTACCAACCCATTATCCGA
The DNA here is from genome assembly GCF_036898095.1 of Palaemon carinicauda. NCBI lineage: Eukaryota > Metazoa > Arthropoda > Malacostraca > Decapoda > Palaemonidae > Palaemon > Palaemon carinicauda. Next base: position 34,169,791 of record NC_090766.1, on the reverse strand, counting down.
AGCTGAGGACACTCCTCCGACTGCACCTTCACCCATTATAGTTCTCATCATCCCCATGACTTGCCCCATCATAGCTTCCAACCGGTTCTCCATCCGTTCCTCATTCTCTTTCATCCTCATCTCAACACATTCTTCCACTCTCTCTACAGTTCCCTTTAACTCCCTAAGCTCCTTCTGCATCGCCTCATTCTCCCAGTGCAACCTCTCATTCTCTACAAGCAACCTCTCCTCACGCTCCTTACTCAGCCGCAATTCCTCCTTCAAAACCCTCAACTGCTCCTCCATTTTTCATGAACCTTATATCTAATATCTTATCCTATCAGTCCTTCGTCTAAGAGTCCAGCTTCAATCCCACCTCGGCAGTCCCTGTTCGGGCGCCAAAATAATGTGGCGGGATGTTAAAAAAAACAAGCCCCACAACCTTGAATCACTAACTGACAATTGTCTCAACAACACAAACTTTCCCCTGACGTTATCTAAAACCAGACTTTTAACAGAAGGTAAAAAAAACTAAACATAACCTTAAAACTATATTTCCTTATATTCTAGAATATTTAACGAAAAACACCAGCAACCACACTTATAACCATAATAATCACTTAATACTAAAATAAACTGCAGTCAAAATCTCAAAATAACTAACAAAAACTTAAAACTAAAAAAAAAAACCACACAAGGGCTAACAGTCCTTTCAAGCCCACGCAACAACTCGGTTGCAACGCCACACTATGGCAACACTGACACTCAGTCAATACAAAATGTATTCATTGATTTAAGCCGTGAGCGTAATCATAATCATCATCATCATATTCATCATCAGCATACGTATTAACCAGGTCCAAGAGAAATTCAAAGTCCGGTGATCAATAGGTCTTTCGTTTCAAAGAGCAATCAAATAGAAATCCTTTATAACAATCCAGGCCATCAACACTATCTTCAGTCAAAACAAAATGTTCTTAAAAGGAATAAGTAATTCCAAGGAGGAATCACGGCCTGAAAATAAAAAAACAAAACACTTACAAACACTCCTAGCAAACTAAACTATCACACTATAACAAAAGATAAATAATAAATAGTTCCTATTATTCACAATCACGACAAGCAAAGATAAACAAAACTGTACTTACTGTCAAAATAATCAAAACACTTCCACGCTGGTAAGAAAAATAATAGATATAATCCAGCATTCAATCACACAACTGCTTCAGGACGCAGTCAATCAAAAAAAGCATTCGCTCTGAAACATTCACCACTGTCGTAACCTAACTAAAAAATGTAAACAAACAATCTCATTTAAACCAAGTCTTTCTCACCACAAACGATCGTTAACCTAACTACTTTCACTCGCTAATACAAATATCTCTCTCTCTCTCTCTCTCTCTCTCTCTCTCTCTCTCTCTCTCTCTCTCTCTCTCTCTCTCTCTCTCTCTCTCTCTCAGGATTTGGCAAAAACAAAAATAAAATAAAACAAAAAATAAATCCTCTACAGTTGTTTTCAAACTTTCCGATTGAAAAATCCGGAATTAGACTTTCGGGTATAGGAAATAATGAATTACGGTCATTTCGCCCACATGTCAATTCGCCCACAAGTCAATTCGCCCACAGGTCAATTCGCCCACAAGTCAATTCGCCCACATATAAGAGTCAATTCGCCCACATATAAGAGTCAATTCGCCCACATATATTTAAAAAAAGAAATCCCATATAAAGAATTCCGTTCATTTTGTTGATATATTGTGCAAACGTACTCCTCAGCCTAATATTATGGTGAGCTTTGATGTAAGAAGTTTATTTACTTGTGTACCTATTAATGATGTCTTGGAAATTAAGGAAAGCTATGATGTTGATTCGATTCTCACTAACCTCAGTGCTCATTTTTATCATGTTATGTAACTAAGTGTAATTGCTACTTATTATATTATTATTTTTTTTTTTAACCACCTCACTGTTTTGTTTTGTTTACTCTTGTAAAATTCTTTTCTATTAAATCGCCCTCGTCAACTTTTCTTAAAAGACAGTTACATAAATGTAGCCTAATATTCAGAAAGTAATAACCAAACAGTAGTTACAAAGAGTTAAAAAAAAACTGATTAAAAGACAGTTACATACATGTAATATTCAGATAGTGACAAATAATTAAAGAAACTTTTATTAAAATATAGCTACATATATATGCAAGATTAAAAGAATAGTGTCAAAGAATTAAAAAGAATTTTTAAAAAAAAACAGCTACAGTACATACTGTACATGCAAGTTTCAACTGCGCACTGGGCCATTGAGATAAGCACACGCTTTCAGCAACTGATATGCAGATCTCTCACCCCTCATGTGTTCCTCCCAAAGAGTAAATATTTTACCCTGCAAGTCCCTATATTTTTTCCGCTGAATCCTTCGTAGCTTTTTTTCGGATACTAGCCTTATGTAGACGGATGTCAATTTAGCCTCTTTGTGGAGAAGGCTTACGAGGAGGTAAAACTGGAGGTTACATCTACCTGCAGCATGTTTGTTGAGGCGATTGTGCCAGCCTTCAATATCATTATTAGTACGGATTGACTGATAGAAAATACTCCAGCTAGAAGTTGGCCATAAGGAGTTGTGGATCCATGTTCTTGATATATACTGCATTATAGTTTGTAATTGGGCTGTGGCAGCTTGACGTGAGAGACGTTCAAACACGGGACCTATATCTGCCTCAGGCAGAAATGGAAGGGCCATCACTTTCCGCAAGTATTTGTATGTCCCGTCATCATGTTTGTAAGCATGCTGGAGACCAACCTCTTGAACCTATACGTAAGTATTTCAGAACAAAGAAATTAGACATTGTATTGTACACAAGAAAAAAAATCTGGTCACATTATGGTGATACAATTTGTTTTAAAACTACTATTCGACAGGTATATATAAAAAAAAAATCTGTAGGCAATTAGCTAAATTGACTAACCTTTCTCCATACAGCTTGCGTCCAATGGAATACGCATCCCTTGACCTTGGCATTAGGCAAAACCTCAGGCAAGACTTTCCACATTGCTTTCTCATAGTCGATTGTTATGTGTTTAACAGAAGGCTCATTTGGTAGACTAGTTAAAACTTCGTGGAAAACTTTTCTGTAGTCACTCTTCTTTCTCCCAGACATAATGACAAATAGTAAGGGGACTTGTTTTGCATAGTCGTCTGCCCTCACAAAAGCATTGACTGTCATCAGCTGTGTAAAAGGGTGCCTGCATAGCTTAAACGTGCTGTCAATGTACCATGACTTTGCCCTTGTTAGATGTTTTATTTGTTCTGTTGTTGCAAATATCAAATGGCGGCGTTCACGAACTGATACGTCAGCTATAAGAAAGTCGTCAGGAATGTGATTTACATCTACCTCAAAATTCAGGTTTTTGGGTTCTGTCGGTCTTAAAATTTGTCTTTGTCTGTTTGCTGTTCTTGCCAAGTGCTCTGGCTTAGGCAGACTAGGACATGGTGCATTTCCTATCTCTTGTAGCAACACATCATCCACTATAGCAGATGCTGGTTTAAACAGATCTTGTGCTGCCAGTTTCTTTACCTGTAATGTTACTTTAGTGACAATATCAGAGCCAGTTGATGGTGAATGGTTGTGCAACACGTTGTTCTTTACATATTTTCCATTTCTCTGCGTTACTAGTGCCTTGCATGGGTTACTTTTAGGGCGATTAGTACATTGCCAGTAAGTTACATTGGATCGCTGCATTTTTTTGTTGTAAGTGTACCCATGACTGTCAACGAGCTTATCTCTACCACGCTGTGTGCCCTTCTCAAAGAGCTGGAATGTAAATTCACCTTCTGACTGCAGTTCAACATCTTGTATGGCTGGGTCGTCAAGTGAATCCTCTAGTTCCATTGGCAAGTCAGGTGGGTCATCAACTGAAGACTCTTGTTCAACTGCAGGGATGTGTGGTTCGTGTTCCATGTCAGGGGTGGATGGGTCGTCCACTGGATGGGAGGTTGGTTCGTCAGTGAAGGTACAAGTATTACAATTCCAATCAATGGAATTACCGGATTTCACAGCTGCCCAGTAATCAGCACGAGATACGCCAGTATTGCATTTCCTGTGTTGCCACCTCCCACACATGTCGCACTGCAGACCTTCTTGCCTTGCCCTTACAGGTACGAGGCACTGAATACAATCGTCTGTGCAGTCTACCATCTTGCCAGGAACTGTTTTAATTCTATGGTCATGGCCAATTACAATACATAGGTAATGAACCACCAAACAAGTCAGATAATTTAACTGAACTAATGAACCCTCCTTTCCTCCACACACACACACACACATACACACTTCCATAGACTTTGTAAATAGTTTCATATGAATTAAGTTACGTAGCTTGTTAAGAGCCAGTTGTAGTTTAGATTCAGTAAACTTTAAATAGGCCTATTCCCCCAAATGTATATTTTCACTCTGACTGCCTTACTAAAAAAACATTTATTATTATTATTATTATTATTATTATTATTATTATTATTGTTGTTGTTGTTGTTGTTGTTGTTGTTGTTGTTGTTGTTGTTGTTGTTGTTGTTGTTGTTGTTGTCATTATTATTATTATCATTATTATTATTATCATTATTATTATTATAATGCACACGCAGTTGTTGTTGTTGTTATTATTATCATTATCACCATTATCATTATTATCATTATAATGCACACGCACACACACACTATTCCTTATCTTCCACCTCCTACCTCCCTCCCTCTCACCCCCCTCTCTTCTTCCTCCCTGCCAACTAGTTGCGTTTACCTAAAGTGACATACTAGAGCTATTATCGTACTTGTGGGCGAAATGACTTAACAGTGTGGGCGAAATGACTCCATGGTGTGGGCGAAATGACCTGTGGGCGAAATGACTCCACAGTGTGGCGAAATGGCATGTGGGCGAAATGACCGGATACCGAAATAATGAATTAAATGCCATAGGCATAACTCATGTTCAGTTCAGAGTCGGTAATCGCACGTTTGCCGATACATTTGTTGTTGTAAAAAACATTAATATGTATCCAGCTGTAATTATAGGATACCCATCTATGGGAAATCAAAACATTATCTTAGCCCCTGCCAAGCACGGCGTGTATATCAAAGGAAATTCTATAAGTCTTCTAATACCTTAAAATCAGTTTTGGATAAAAAGGAGACGACAAATGTAACTGTAACGTACGTTGAAGAACCAATAACTTGTCTCACTAATAAAGAAATAATATACGCGACCCAGCAGAATTCTCGTTCACCCGTAATATCATCTTGCACGCAATCTATCGAACCAAACCTACCTTCGAATTTAATAGTGCAAATAAAGAAAACATTACCGGGATCTGAAATATTAATCCTTTCCGATACTTTGAAAACTAACGGATTGTCTGTCACACAAGCTATTTATACAGTAGGCTCACATCAACAATGTAATATCGAAGTCTGTAATCATTTAAATAACACTTTAGTAATTCACAAAAATCAACATATCTTGGATGTAGAAGTTTATAAACATCTTATTCTTACCGTTGCTGAAATCAATCACTCTCAATCAGTTGCGGATGAATCCCTTTTGCGATCTATTAAAAATAAAATCAATAAGGACATTCAAGACGAAGAAATTCAGCAGAAAATTTTTGAACTTTTAACTAAATATCATGATGTTTTTTCCACTACGGATGGATCCTTAGGAAAAACAGATGTGATAGAGCATCAAATAAGGTTAAAGGACAAGCAGAAAATTATCTATGTACCCTCGTACAGACTCCCTATGAAATTCCAGAATGAAATAAATGATGAAGTAGGTAAAATGCTAGAAGAAGGAGTCATTAGGAAATCAAACAGCCCTTATAATTTTCCTTTAATAGTTGTACCGAAAAAAGATCGAACATGGCGTATCTGCGTCGACTTTCGTCGTCTAAACGAGGAAACGATCCCTGATCGATTCCCAGTGCCATGTACTGACGATATTTTGTCTTTGTTAGGTCAGAATAAATATTTTACCAGTTTGGACTTACTTAAAGGCTTTCACCAGATATCATTAGAAGAAGATAGTATCCCATACACAGCCTTCAGCACAGCCAGGGGACATTATGAATTTTTACAGATGCCTTTTGGTTTACGTTGTGCTCCTATAACATTTACAAGAATGATTAACATAGTGTTTGGAGACTTGTTAGGGGATATATTGCATGCCTATATGGATGATCTTGTAATCTTTTCCAACACCTTAGAAGAACATCTACGTAAGTTAGAACTAGTACTACAGAGATTAAGACAACATAACTTAAGGGTAAAGATTAGTAAGTGTGAATTTTTCAAAACAGAATTAATATATTTGGGTTTCATGGTGTCAAGCCAAGGTCTTAAAGTAGTCCATGATAAGTTGTCGGCTATACGTAATTTTCCCATACCTACTAATGTCAAGGGAATACAGCAATTTCTGGGTTGTAGTGGATATTACAGGCGTTTTATACGCAACTATTCAATAATAGCCGCTCCTTTAACTGATCTTACGAAGAAGGGCGTAGATTTCATATGGTCTGAGCAACATCAACAGGCGTTTAATACTTTGAAAGATGAACTATGTAGTTCTCCTATCTTAAAATTTCCTGACTTCGGTAAGGAATTCTTCATTGCAACAGACGCCTCAGACTTACGAGTAGGAGGGGTATTGCTTCAGCAATATGATAAACAATTTTTTCCCGATAGCTTTCTATTCTCGAAAATTGAGAACTTCCGAAAGTAAGTATGCAGTAATAGACAAGGAAGGGCTAGCTATTGTTAATTCGCTAGTGCATTTTAAGTTCATAATTTACGGTTATCCCGTTAAGGTTCTTACTGACCATAAACCACTAACAGAGTTCTTTAAAGGCTTCAACCACAGCCCTAAACGAACTCGGTGGCATTTGATCATTCAAGATTTTGGCGCAAGAATCGAGTATTTACCTGGGAAAGCAAATATCATTGCGGATGCATTATCACGCAACCCCGTGTCATCTTGTACGAAGCCTTTAGCTGAATTAATAGATATATCAACATCCATGCCTATTGTAAAAACAATATCTGAACAAGAAGATTTAGGCTGGAGCGCTGAATTGTTACAGACTGAGCAAAGAAAAGATCAGAAAATAGAAACAATTATAAATGCTTTGAAAGGCAATCATAAGGAAAAGGAATATATAAAGTATAAGCAGCAGAATTATATAATCAAAGATAATATTCTGTGTAGGACTGTGACAAGGAAAACCCGCAATACACCACATGTAACTAACGACCAGGTAGTAGTACCAATCTCACTTATTTCCACTGTCCTGAATTGGTTGCATTCAAATCCATTACATGGACACCCGGGGTTCTCATTAATGTCACAGAAAGCCAAATCATTGTTTTATTGGCATACAATGCTTACAGATATAAAAAGACACATAGCTAATTGCCGCACATGTCAGGAAAACAAAGGGCATACGAAAACACCTGTCAGCCTAGGAGCTTATCCTGTGCCCAATCAACCCTTTGAAAGAATACATTTAGATTTGTTAACAGGATTTTACGAGTCAGACAGAGGAAATAAGCACCTCTTAGTAATTATAGATGCTTTAACTCGATATACAGAATTAATAGCGTTTAAAACTAAAACTGCGATTGAATGCGTTAGGAAGTTTTACGAGTGTTACATTTGTAAACATGGAATTCCACACATGATCATCTCAGACTCGGGTGGTGAATCTAATATTCACTTTCTTACCTCATTGTGTGAATTCCTCAACATAAAGAAAATAAATACCATGATATATCACCCAGAGTCGAATGGGCTAGTGGAAAGAGCAAATAGGAAGATATTAAATATATTGAGGGTAACACTAGGGGGATCAGACCCCAACTGGGATATTGCAATACCGGCGGCACTGAGTACTCTGAATCATTCATATCATATATCAATTAAAATGTCACCGCATGAAGCATTGTATTGTACCCCAGTTAGAACGCCTTTCCATGTATTAACGCCTACAACTAATCTATTAAATCCTTTAAAAGAATGTATAAATGCAAGTATAAGTCGATATAATATCCTTCGAAAGAATTTAGAAGAATCACACATCATAATGAAAAGGAATCATGATAAAACAGCGAAACCAACTAAAACATATACCGTGGGTGATAACGTATATATTCAAATCAATGTACGAAAAGGGCTCAATTATAAACTAGCACCTAAGTTTGAAGGCCCATTTAACATTTTGGAAACATTAACGGCCAATAGGTTTAGAGTTCAAAACGTTTCCCAACCCACGGATGAGAGAATAGTACCATTGGCTCACATAAGAAATTAGAAAGAAAAGAGAGGAAAAGAAGTGAGGGAAATTTTTTTTTATTTTATGTGATTAAAAGTTTTCTTTTTAATACAGGAGTAATTGCGTATATTTTTCTCGTTAAAGGTTTCCAAGATGAATTTTTTGTTGTTGGGAGTGATATTGTTCGCTCAGACATTTTTCTCGTGTAGGATGAGCTCTAAAACTAAAAGTATAAATTTTAAATATGGCACTATAGTTGAAAGACAAGAAGACATTTTTATTACATCAACCAACGTAATTGTAGAAGTGAATATGCAAGCAATTTTTCTTCAAGAGAATGATGTCACTAGCTTAAGAACCGCCATTTAAAGGTTTTCTGCCCCATTGGATGAGTTGCATAGAAGACATTTTCATTTGACCACAGAGAGTTTGCTTGGATCAACATTAAAAGTTGCAGAGATGCTATCTGATGACTTGAAAAATAAGACTGACGAGACAGGATCTTTGGCTTATGACCTTTTGATGTGGACTGTAGGACACGAACATAAAGAAAGACGGAATCCGTTTATTTGTGTTGCATTAAGCATCTTTGGGTCTGTTGCAAGTTTAGGTTTAGGAATTTCCAATCGTCTTAAAATTAGTAATCAAAATAAGAAAATTGAGTTCTTGACTCATGAAGATGAATTGATTATGTCAGAACTAAGGAATCAGTTAGCTGCAATCAATAAAATTATGGATTTGGTAAATGAACATTCAAATAATATCGTTCAAATTATGGAAGTCCAGGATTTGTTGGCAACATTAACGTATTATGATTCAAAGATAGATCACATACATAACAGAATTGCACATTTCATTGAGAAATCCAAGGATTATGTAGAAGCTATCACGTTAGCAACTAAAGGTGTATTGTCGCCCCATTTGTTGCCTATAAGTTACTTAAAGTTAATTCTGGAGAACGGAAGGGATAAACTAGGCTATGTTCCTTTGTTAGACGAACATAGGTTAGAATTTTATTACAGCCTAATTACAGTAAACGTAGATAATAACAAGATTATGATTACAATTCCCTTTGATTCTTCTGATGCCTGGCAATCTTACAGGATATCACCATTTCCGACTTTCATGATGAATCACTCAAATCCAGTAATATCCAGTTTGACAGGACACGTATTGATTTCCCCAGACAAGGAAACATATACGGTCATTAAAGACTTAAATCAATTAACTCACTGTTCAGACGCAATGGATAGAAAAATATGTACAGCTGACTCATTTGAATTCCATAAAAACTTAATGGATTCATGCGAGTTAGGTATAGTGCTAGACGGTGCTCTCTCCCATACAAGTGAAAATTGTCTGGATAAGCTTTATCCCTTTGACAATAATGAGTTCAATTGCAGACTGAACAATGGCTCGTGGATACGATACGACAAGGACGGCTTCAATGTATCATGCCCTGACGGATCCACGTCCTTCACACACATCT